>NW_026112208.1:452500-483071 GCF_024679095.1 Eriocheir sinensis | reverse complement strand
CTTCTCATAATATTACCTTGACAAAACACTCTTCTCCTTGGCGCTCTTTTGCCCTCCTTTTATGCCGCCACTTAAGTAGAGCAAACACTTACCTCAATAGCCGTGAATAAAGCACTGACCTGCCTCTAAAATAATATAAAACGCTGCGCTATTACAGGTTTTCCGGGCGTGAAATACTACAAACTGGAGGGCATTTAACACAGTATCTCCCCTCTTGCTACAGAATAAACGTTTTAGTAGTAGAATGTTTAAGACGTATATTATGTTTTACGGTTATTGTTCAACACTTACATGATGACGTAAGACTGGAGACTAAAAGGGTCCTCAACATTAAGGAGTGAAAATCAGTGTAGTTCCCCTGGGAGACAAGGGATACCTCCGTTTTCTCTCAAAGTTGTAACACGGCTTTCTCTTCTCTCCAAATTCTCTCCCTCGCTTTGCCATACTTCTCTCCCTCTCTCTCCCCTCCTCAGCGTGTGCCTGTGCTTCCCTTTCTTGTGCACGAACGTTATAAATAAGGAGGGAATCATGTAAAAAAGGTACTATTGCTGTGTAGGAGATGCTAGAAGTGAGAGTGTATCCCTTCCTCGGCTCCCTTGGATCAATACTAGGCCTCCCTGCCGCTCCTCGCACCTGTGGCTTATTGCCGGTGTTTATGAAGGAAAAAATCGTCTTGGTAAGTGCGTCCATTAGTCACCTGATCCTTTCCTCCCTTTTTTGGGCGGGAGTGTAATGGCTAGTGTTATTCTAGGGATTTTTTTTTATATTCTTATTGTTATTGTTGTTGTTATTGCTGTTGCTGCTGCTGTTGTGGTTGTCATTGTTATTATTATTATTATTATTATTATTATTATTATTATTATTATTATTATTATTATTATTATTATTATTACTTTCTTGCTCGGAATTACAACTACTACTTCTATAACCACTACTACTACAACAACAACAACTAGGTACTACTACTACTACTGCTACTACTACTACTACTACAACAACTTCTACTACTTTTGCAATTATTGCTACTATTGTCTTTATTCTTGGCAATAAATCATTAAAACTGGTTCGCATATCACTTAGATTTTTTAGCCACTTAGCCATGACGCCACTAAAATGAACGCTCTCACGACAACAATATAAAAACACATCCTTCTCTTCACCATTACAAACCGCATCCTACTCCTCCACATCTATCCATTTACTTAAACCTACTAACGACCCCCAAGACACCGACACAAACACACAAACACACACACACACATAAACACACATACACACGTCCCCTAAAACCTCAGACAGACGCATTCATCTTCGTCAGTGGTAGGCAAAATCTCGCGGGAGCCACACCTGTCTACGGCCAGTTAATAAAGGAACACACCTGCTTGCCTGAGGATAATAAAGCACACCTGAGACAACCAAACGGACAGGTACACCGGTTGAGAGGGAAAGTGAGAGAGAGAGAGAGAGAGAGAGAGAGAGAGAGAGAGAGAGAGAGAGAGAGAGAGAGAGAGAGAGAGTGTGTGTGTGTGTGTGTGTGTGTTTATATAAGGCAGGCTATTTTGGCTAAGTGTGTGTGGTCATAAGATGCAGGGTAGAGGAGGAGGAAGGGGAGGAAGGAGGGGGAATTTGGAGCACGAGGAGCAGTAGGGGCTGTGTACGTGTCCCGGGCGTGTGTGTGTATGGGGGGCTGGGGGGGAGGGGGGAAGAGGGGAAGGGGGGAAGGGGTATGATGTAAATTATGTACGTGTTTGTGTGTGCCGGGATTGCGGGGGGAGAGGAGGTTATGATTAAAGGTGAAGAGGTGTGTGTGTGTGTGTGTGTGTGTGTGTGTGTGTGTGTGTGTGTGTGTGTGTGTGTGTGTGTGTGTGTGTGTGTGTGTCAGGGGGGATGGGTATGGGGGGGGTACGAGTCTAAGGGAAAACACACTATCATGCAAATAGAAGTATGACCTAAAAATAATCATAATGAAGTAAATAATAATGACTCCAATGATGATGATATAAAATAATAGTTGTTGATTTTTCCACTCTTATTATTTCTGTTATTGCTTGTTTTGTCATTGTTTCGTGGTAATAACAGGACTGTAAATAAATAATGATCAGAGTTATTGGAGAAAAGTGCAAATAAGTGGACGTAAAAGAAAACAAAGAACACTTAAAAGCGATGCAACACAGAGCAACATGAATCGAGGGTTTTGTGAATGATGAAAAGGAAGGGAGAATAAGGGAAGACGGAAGGAAAATGGACTGTGGAGGACGAAAAACAAAATGATAGGAAAAAAAACCGGCATGGACAATGGAGTGCACACAAAGGCACTCAGAAAGACGGGAATAACGAAAGCGTACAAAAAGAGAAAACAAATAGATCATGATGGATATTGTTGCTGCCTTTCGTGAAGGTAGAAAAAACAACAATATATACGGAAGAAAAAAAAAAAAGCGTAAAGTTACATACTGGAAAGAGAGAGACACACAAAACAATACGGCGAAACAGACACACGTAAAAGAAATGGCAATACACACATAAAAAAAATCGTTGATAGCTATTCTGCTTTCTCTCTTTGGAGGAAAAAAAAATAACGAAAAAAAACACAAAGAAAAGTATACAACGTTACATACTACGAATAAAATAAATATAAAATAAACACGCGTACATACTTTCATTCATACGTTCCTGCATACGTACATAGACACATATCGAAATGGGAAGAATAAACTCCAGGATCAGAGAAAGTGGACTATGATGGCCTTCAGCATTGGATTCCCTCACTGAAAGGGATTCCGAACCTCTATCGATGCGCCCAACTCCTTTTGCATTCACGTTGTGGATTGCAAACATCAGTCACTTGTTTCCTTCACTGTGAGAGAGATAAAGAAAAAGAGAGAAAGAGAGAGAGAAAAAGAGACTTAAAATAAAGAAACATATATGAGAAAGAATAGCGTCTATCAACTCCTGTATAGCGAAAGCAGTCTTGTAAAAAGTGACATAGAGATCAAGGTATTTAGGAGAGAGAATTGGACACGAGGAAAACGAAGAGGAGTTTGACAGGAAATGAAAATGGAGAGAGGAAGGGAAGAGGACACAAATAAAGCACTTGCAGCTGACGGAAAATAAGAAAAAGAAAAAGAACATCGGAAGAGGAAGAAGTGACAGACAGACAGATGGATAGATAGATATGGAGAAAACGAGATAACAGGAAAAAGGGAGAGAGAAATGGTGGAGCATGAGAGTTGGAGGGAAGAAGAGGAGAGATGGAAGGAGGCAGAGGAAGAAGAAATGAACAGAGAGAACGAGAGGAAAAAAACACGAGAGGAACTGGAGAGCAGGAGAGTTGGAGGGAAGAGGAGGAAGAAGAAACGAACTAAGTGGAGGGGCAGTCTTTCCTTCCTGCCTCCCTTCGCTGCGTTGCTGAATTTATAAATCCGAAGCAAAGTGCCTCAATTTTTCTGGCTGAGTGATGAGAAAGGAAGCGGCGGAGACGGAGGGAAAAAGCGGGCGGGGGGACGGTGGAATTAAGGGAAGAAGAGGAGGAGAAAGTGATGGTGGACAGGGAGGAAGAAATGGAGAAAAACAGGAAGGATATGGAGGAGGAGGAGGATGGTAGTGAAAAATACATGAAGAAGAGGAGGAGAAGAGACGTAGGAGAGGGAGTTGAGGGAAAGAATCTAAAAAAAGAAAATGATGAGAAAAGCACAAAAACATTGAAAAAGGAAACGATTAATAACTATAAATAAAATATAATGAGGTTATTTCCTTAAAAGGTTAACGATAAAGCTACGAAAATGCCTAAAATAACCAGAGTAAAGTTTAACCATAAAACACACACAGTTAGACAGACAAATAAATAAAGATAGATAGATAGATAGATAGAGAGAGAGAGAGCAACACAGAGAAAGACACAAACACCCATAAATCTCCGGGAGCCGCTGGTCTGAGTGAGCGATGGGAGTTTTTAAATCTCTTAAGAAATCTCTTTTGTTACGATTAATTTCATGTTTTGGGTCAGCGATGTTGTGGCTAGTCGCTCTTCCCTCCCTCTCACCCTAACCCCCTCCCCTTGCTTCCCCTGTCTCCTCCCTAACCTCTTTAGTCCCCTTCTTTCTCTCCGTCTTTCAGTTTGAAGCCCCTCTTTTCACTCTTTCTTTTTATTTCCAGTCTCTCTCTCTCTCTCTCTCTCTCTCTCTCTCTCTCTCTCTCTCTCTCTCTCTCTCTCTCTCTCTCTCTCTCTCTCTCTCTCTCTCTCTCTCTCTTTCCTTATTTATCTATTTATCTATCTCCCTTATTCTCTTTTCAGCTTCAGTGGGTCCTCCTTTTTCCCTACTTCTCTCCATTTTCTAACATTTCTTTCTTTGTCACCTTTTACAGACTTGTAGAAAAATTCTCTCCATTTAATTATCTCGCTCACGGCTGATTTATCTCCTTCATCCACAAAATCATTCCCACTCTTTTTGTGTTTCACTCCTTCCTTCCCTCTTTTTTTTTCATTTCCTTTTACTCTTCTCCTTCTCCTTAATGAAGTAACGTTTTTTTTCCTGACCCTATCAGTATTTCCAGTTCCAATATTTCTCTACCTCATTCTTCCTTGTCTTCCTTTATTTGCCAATTACTCTCTTCCATTTACTTACATGCAAATGATTACTTCTACAATTCACCGTTTATATAATTTCGCTTACTTTTATTTCTCCCCCTCACATTCATCCTTCACTTCCACCTCCTCTTTCCTTTTCCTCCTTCTTCTCCTTCATTCCTTCCTTCGTCCCCCTTCCCCTCGTTAACCCAAGGCCCTCCATCCTTTCTCTTTCTATTGACAAGGGTAATAATGTTCTATTTGTGTTTGGTATTATGTAGCTTTGATGTAGGAGCTTTGTGTGTGCGTGTGTTTCTGTGAGTGTGTGTGTGTGTGTGTGTGTGTGTGTGTGTGTGTGTGTGTGTGTGTGTGTGTGTGTGTGTGTGTGTGTGTGTGTGTGTGTGTGTGTGTGTGTGTGTGTGTGTGTGTGTGTGTGTGTGTGTGTGTGTGTGTGTGTGTGTGACTAGGCTTAAATAAGGTACAATAAAAAAAACGAAAAAAACAGTAGCTAGTAACATTAATACATAACGAACGCTCTAAATAATTCTGACATTTGAAAACATTACAGAGATTTACCAAAAAAAAAAAAAGAATCCATTACATTCTCTTACATCGCATTGAAAAAAGGAGAGAAAGAAAATGTTGGGTTGAAAAAATATTGACAATGAACGATGGAAACAAATAAAACATGAGATACACTTTTTTTCACTTTCATGTTTTCATCTCCTATTTTAAAACGAGCGTGCAAAAAAAAACAAAACATGAAGGACGATATAAATAAAATAAAAACTCGTAAGGGATTAATTCCGATGCATCCTTTAAAACACTAACGCAATCTTTCGTTCACATGAGTTTCGTTTTATACGTAAATAACTTCCTATTCCAATCAAAAGGGAGATGAAGGGTGGAGGAATGAAGGCGAGTAGAAAGAGTCTTGACCGGGGAAGGGAGAGAGGAGGGATAAAGGAATGGAGGGATAGGGAAAGAATTGAAAGGGGGAGACACTGGGAAAAGAAAAAAAAAACTAGAATAGGGAAGGAAAGATAAAAAAGTAAAGCAGAAAAGTAAAGAGGTAATGTGGTGAAAAATAAATTATAGAACTGTGGAAAGAAAACAAACGATAGGGGATAAAGATAAATGAGAGAGAGAGAGAGAGAGAGAGAGAGAGTGTGGAAGGGCTATATATACAACTTTCCCTGACCTAATCCTTTTGAAATAACAGACCAGACGTGCAAACAAAAACATGACAGAAAGCCTTCCGTTACCTTCGATCGATGGACAGATATAGACAGGCTGACGTACGTGGACACACACACACACACACACACACACACACACACACACAAACATAGATGCAGAGTGACACATTGATAGGCAGAGAGACAGACAAAAAGACAGACAAACATACAGGTATCCGGATACATGTACACACATACACACACCCCCCCTCCCACACACAAACACACACATCCCCCTCCCCCCCACCGCTCCCACGCACAAAGAGCCAAGGCGGTCTTACAGAGGAAATTCTCGACGTTGGCCGCAAAGGGATTGAAGCGCATTAAGAGTAGTGCTGAGCCTAACCTAACCTCCTCTCGCTCTGCTACCCACTCCGGGGAGGAATAGGATTACCGCTGATAGCACGGCCCCGGAGCTTTAGTGAGGGGGGGGGGGCACGAAAGAACGCCGGGAGGAGATGGATGGCGGAGGGAGAGAAAATAACAGACAGAGGGAGAAGAAGAGAAAAAAGGATGAACGAGGAAAATAGTCTACAAGATATATTGCGCTGATGCAACAAAGCGGATACGCAATGATGGAGCAAAAATGATATGACTAGACGCTCTGGAGGGTACGACCAAAACTAAACATAACAAATAAACCTAAATGTAGCGCCAGGAAATGCAACTCAGAATAAACTAAGGAACTTCCGAGATTTTAAAGCAACCAAATATAAAGTTATTCCTCCAGTAACTTTTTGAAAGTATTTTATCACATACTTGAATTCATCAAAATATTTGAAAACCTTAATTAACTTTATAAAAAAAATAGAAGTAAAAAGATACTGATTATTGCGAAGGCAACGTATGACGATGTTGCTCAATCTGTATTACTAATTAATTTTCTCAACATTTTTCCTGGAAACATTAACAGCAAGAAAACACAATTATTTCAGTTTTTGTTAATTTGCTGTAACGCCAGCCTTTGTGAAAAACAGACACGGAACGTATGAGGAGAACGATAACTTTCATCATATATAAGAACGTAAAATCAGATATAAAAAAACGTAACATTGACCAAAATGAGAAACATGCTAGTAATAGTTTGCAAGAAGTGAAAACTAGCTAAATCATTAAATATCTATAGCAAATACATACAAGTAGATAAGACATATATAAGGCTGACTCTTTAATTCATGTATGTGGTACCATTTATAACCAAAGAGAAATGAGCAGAGAGGAAGGGGTAAGGAGAGGAGGGATGGGAAGGGAGACAGAGACGAAGACAGAGAGAGGAAGAGTTTGGAGGAGGCGACGCAGATGAACGCCAGTTTATGAAAGTTTCTGCCGAGATGAACGCGACTCGCCTCTTTGTGCCGCCTTAATGACGTTTAGGCGAGGCACCGGAGCACAGCATTCGGCCCGGGGCGCGCTGATGAGGTGGCGCCGCTGTGATTGTCTCGGAGCCGCAGTCTCAGAGTTTGCAACGGAGCACAAAACAACCGCGATCCATCCCGTCCTTCGTTCCTTCGCTCTAGTTTCCTTTCTTTTTCCTCTTCCTTTCTTTTTAGTGTCTTCCTTTCTTTCCTGCATTTTTTCACTAATTCTGTCCTATTCTGTTCTTACATTCTTTTAACAGTCTTTACATATTTTTCTTCCTTCATTCCTTCGCTTTGGTCTTTTTTCTATTTTTTTCTCGTTTTTCTATCGTGTATTCTTTTTCTAATTCTCCCCTTTTATTTATTTCCTTCTTTCTTTCAGTTTCGCAATTTTTAGTCTTCCTCCTTTAATATCTTTTATAATTTTCTTCTTTCCTTTATTCCTTCTTTCCTCATTCATCCATTCGTCAAACTCATTTTTCCCTTCCCTAACATCTCTTTTTTCCCTTTGTTTCTTCATTTCTATATTCCTTCTATTCTTCCGCTATTCTGTCCCTCCAATCTCTCTTCCGTCTTTACACTTTTAGCTTCCTTCTTTTCTTCGTCTCCCTTCTCTTTCCACTTCCTTTCTTCTGAATTTCTTCTTTTCTTTCTTTCCTGCGTTCTCTCTCTAATTCCGTCTTTTGTCTCCTTCCGTCTTCTTATCACTATTTCGTTATCTCTGACTTCCTTAATCTCTTTTATCCTTCTTTTTTTCGTTTCTTGGTTTCCTCATTTCTTAGTTCCTTCCACCCTTTTTTCTTTCCTTCTTCTTCTTTTCTGCCTTTCCATTCATCTCTCGTCTTTACATTTCCTCCTTCCCTCCTTTCTTCTTTCCTTCTTCTTTTCTGCCTTTCCATTCATCTATCGTATTTACATTTCCTCCTTCCCTCTTTTCTTCTTTCCTTCTTCTTTTCTGCCTTTCCATTCATCTATCGTCTTTACATTTCCTCCTTCACTTCTTCCTTCCTTGTTTCCTTCTTTTCTGCCTTCCCATTCATCTATCGTCTTTACATTTCCTCCTTCACTTCTTCCTTTCTTCTTTCCTTCTTCTTTTCTGCCTTCCCATTCATCTATTGTCTTTACATTTCCTCCTTCACTTCTTCCTTTCTTCTTTCCTTCTTTTTTTCTGCCTTTCCATTCATCTATCGTCTTTACATTTCCTCCTTCACTTCTTCCTTCCTTCTTTCCTTCCATTCTACCCGACATTCTGCTTACGTACTTAGCCATTTTTCTTCCTCCATTCCCCACTTAATTACTTCATATATTGCTTCCTTACTTTCTCTTCCGGGTCTTCGTGTGCCCTTGAACTCTCTCGTCTTCCTTCTTCCTGATCCTTTGTGGTGGTGGTGGTGTTTTTCAAGATGTTGTTGATAATGACCGCCAAGTTCTCTCTCTTTCTGTCTGTCCGTCTCTCCTTTCTGTCGGCCCCAATCTCAGTCTTTCTTCGTCGTTTCCTTCCACCTCTATTCGCTCGCTGTCTCTCGTTTTATTATCAACCATAAACATCAGTATATTGAGAACCTTTTTATTTTTGTCCGTGTGCTTTTCATATTTTCATCGGATGGGCTTAGAAAAGATTTATTTCTTGTCTTTTGAAATACTGCGATACTCACTCGGATCTTGTTTTTAGCTTCTGCATTGGTTATTTATGATTCAAGACAAAAGCGGTACATATTTAAACTGGCAAAAAAGTATTGAATAAAGTGCCGTATAAAACCGGTTAGCATAGCGATACTCTATTCACTATGGCGCCTAAAACATCAAACGATCAGTATTTCAATATTGTAGCTTCGAAAAGTCAAGATTTTAAAGATTGCAAACACATTTATCCGATCTGAGAGAAATATCGCGGGAATAAAAGAAAACTGACGAGATATTCTCCAAAACTATTTCCAGAGATAATTTTGAATTCCAGCGATTATCAAGTAAGCATTAATTCACCCATTATTTTCAGAACGCTTTTGTGATGCACCAATGGACATTTTCTTCCCCTTATTCTTGCGCTTGAGCTCCCTACTTTACTAAAAAAAAAGTACTGTACAGCGATTACTTTTATTAAGCCAGGGAGTCAGAGCCACAGCAGCCAGGGTACACTACGCTCAAGGCCTTCCATAAGAACACCACACAAGGACCCCTGACGCAGGCCACCGCGGGACGCCAAGCGGGTGAGCCACGACTATTACTGCGGCGAGTGGTGTCTCATGTGTACCACTGCCGGGAGACTTACAGGAGAGGCGTGACGTGGCTGCGGGAGGAGGAGGAAGTAGAGGAAAAGGTGGGAGGAGGTGGTGGTGGTGGTGGTGGTGGTGGTGGTGGTAGAGGAGGAGGAGGAGGAGGAGGAGGAGGAGGAGGAGGAGGAGGAGGAGGAGGAGGAGGAGATGGGAGGTGGTGGAGGAGGAGTACAGAAGGAGAAGGTACAGAAGGAGGACAAAACGAGAAGAAATTATGTACGAGAGAGAGAGAGAGAGAGAGAGAGAGAGAGAGAGAGAGAGAGAGAGAGAGAGAGAGAGAGAGAGAGAGAGAGAGAGAGAGAGAGAGAGAGAGAGAGAGAGAGAGAGAGAGAGAGATTAAAAGAGGGGGTTGGGGGAGAAGAGAAAAAAAAGTGGTCCCTTGCCTGGGCCTGATGAAGGATGCGCCGGAGAGAGAGAAAGAGAGAGAAAACAGTCGGATGGAGTAATAGAGGTGGGGAGAAAGAGACATCTGGCCGTGGCGTCACCCTTCCTATCTTTCATCCCGCCTCCTTCTTTCTTTCGTTCCTTTCTTTCCTTCTTTCCTTTCTTCTTTTATTCACGGGACCGGAATATGAGCAACACGCCAGGCAACCAAACACACACAGTCACACACGTACGCACACGCACGCACACAGACGCACACACACACACACACACACACACACACACACACACACACACACACACACACACACACACACACACACACACGCCACACAACGTGACCAGGGAGGCGACCAATACAGCCGTGCTTTGTTTTGAGACGGTCGCCCATTCTTTCTCTTTTTTTGCTTGCTTTTAGGGAATGGAGATCCTGGAATAGCTGTTTTTATACGTTTTTGCACTCTTTAATATGATGTAGAGAAAAACACAAAACTTGGAGTGAAATAATAAGTCAAAATACTTAAAAGTTTTGAAAAAAAAAGTGAATCACAGTCCGTTTACGGTTAATAAAATATTCAGTTCTTCCTTTTTATGTTTGAGGCAAAATAGACAACGATTAAAAGCAAAAAAAGAATCCGAAAAATATAGAAAAGTATGTCCGAAAACAATGTATGAACATTCCTCTATACACATACATGTAAAGAAAACGTGAAAATAGGCCATAATACTTTTTTTTTTTAATGAAAAGCAAAACAAAACAAATTTCACATAAACGCTGACTTGGTTATGATAAAATCCGTTTCTAGTTCAAGTACATCCCCGGAGCTTAAAGTCTCACGAATTGCGATGGTGATACATCAATGGGATCAAGAGGATATATTCATATAATACCTTCTCTTAGCCAAAAAGCCCGTCAAACAACAACAAATAAATAGAACCCCAAAACACTTTTCCGGTGCGAGCTAATAAAGGATACAGCTCCATTGTACTACTTGTTATACACAGCAGAGTAGACTTTTCCTTAAGTCAATTTACAGTCACCTAGATTCAAGCCAATTCAGCGGTGTCTTGGCGAATCATACAACACTTAGAGGACACCAGCAACACATTTCACACTCCCTGTCACGCCAGCACCTGAGCCTCCTGCTGCTGCTGCCGAGGACAGGCTGACGGGACCAAATAGGACGTCGCGACATAAACTGTTCCTCCAGAAATCTTGCAAAGAGTTATTTCGTACACATTCTCTCTCTCTCTCTCTCTCTCTCTCTCTCTCTCTCTCTCTCTCTCTCTCTCTCTCTCTCTAACACACACACAAAAGTAGGAAACACAAAAACACACAAAAACACAAAAACAGAACCACTACAAAAACGAAGAGCCAACGAAAAAACAAACAAGTAATACAAAAAAAAAGAATGAAAACGAAGAAGAAAGAAAAACAAAAAAACAATACAAAAGAAAAGCGTTAGACAAGAAAACGAGGCAAGTAGAGAAAGCAATTTGAGTACACGGGAGTTAAGCGGAGCCGTGAGTCGTGGCGTGTCGTTCTGTTGTCGCTGTAATGTCGTCACGGGCAGGCAAGTCGTCGCAGTTTATGGGCGCCGCAAGAGAGGGACTGGAAGAAGTGAAGAACCAGGAAGAGGAGGAGGAAAAGGAGGAAGAAGGAAAGACGGCGAGGAAAATGTGGACAGAAAAGTATCGTGGCGGAAGAGAAACGATAGAAAAGAATGACAAAGGGAAGGATAGGAAAGAGAAGGGGAATTGAGAGAGGAAAGAACTATATATAAAGAACCAGGAAGAGGAAGGCAAAGCAAGGATAAGGAGAGGAAAGATGGGGAATAGAAAAGCATTGTGGAAGAAGAAAATGAGGAATGATAAGGAGGGGAAAGGCAAAGGAAAGGGGAAAGGGGAGAGGAATGAGAAAGGGAGGAGAGTAAAAAGAGTGGTATGGGGAAGATTGAAGGGAAACTGAAGAAAGAGCGAGAGGATAATGTGAGATAAGGAAGGGTCGTGGTGGGAGGGAGAGGAATAGTAATAGAGGGGTATTGGAAAAGGAAATTGGAAGAGGGAGTGAGAGGGGGGTTAGAGGAGGTAGGAGGAAGATAATGAAAGGGAAGAGGGAGAGGGGGGGGGGGAATATAGGACAGGGAAGGATCGTGGGTAGGGGAAGAAGTACGGGGGAAGAATGGAAATAGGAGTAAGACGGAGGAAAGGGACGGGGATGTAGAGGAGGAGGAAGGGAGTAGAGAGGGAAAGAGAGAGGGGGGGGGTCGAACTGGTGGACAGCGGGACCAATTTTACGAGCAGCTGTAGGTCTTTGTACCGCTTAATTTAAGAGACAACCTCGGAATTTGCTCAGAGCTCGAGATGCTGCGGCGAGAACAGTCCAAGAAAGAAAGATTGTGGTGGAGGAGTGATGGTGGTGGTGGGGGTGGTGGTGATGGCGAAGGTTGCAATAGTGGTGAGGGTAGTGATGATGGTAGGGGTGGTGTGCGGGTGTAGGGGCTTGTAGTGACGGGAAGGTGGTTGGGGATTGTAATAGTAATAGTGGTGGGGAGCATGTAGTGATGGTGGTAGTGGTTGGGTTCGTTTGTAAGGGTGTTGGTGGTGGAATACATGTAGCAGTGGAGGTAGTGTGATGGTGTTTTAATGAGGGTGATTGTTGTATTGTGGTCGGGGTGGTTGGGCTGTAATGGTGATGAGGGTAATGATGGTGGGCTTTGCTTGTAATGGTGGTGATGGTGGTGGTCAAATGCAGAAGTGGTGGAGGTGGCAGGTTATTGTGACAGTAGTGGTGGTAATGGAATAGTTGATAAGACAGGGTAATTGATGTATGGGAAGGGGGAGGAGGGGGGGGGATAGCGAATGAAGTGGTAGGTTCGTGGTGGTGAGTAGTTATATGTGGTGGTTTTGGTAGTGGTGGTGATGGTGGTGGTGTACGGTGAACCATTACAGTAGAGTGGCGAGAGTGTGGCTGAAGGCGGCCAGAAAGAGACAGCAGTTAATCAAAGTTAATCCCGGTGGAGTTAGCGTGTCTCTGGAAAACAATTAGTGTCAAAAGGAGATAAATTAATCGTATGGACTTATAAACTTGAGGGAAAGGTTGGAACTGAGGAAATGAAAAAAAAAATAAAGAAAAGGAGGAAAAAGAAAAGTTGGTTCTGGTATACTTTAAGCCAATGAGATAACAGCATAGAAGAATAAACAAATAAAAAGAATGGAGAAACAAAATATATGAAAAAATGAAGGAGTAAAGTTTAACGAAAAAAATAAAGGGAATAAAATCAAGGGGGAAAAAAAATCGAAGAACAAAAATTACATGAAGGAAAATCAAGAGAAAATCACAAAAATAAACAAACCAACTCAAAGGAACGAAACAAAGGAACAAAACCAGCGGAAGAAAAACAAAGGAAAAAAAGGTACTGAAACAAAATTATACGAAGAGAATCAAGTGCAAAAAAGAAAGGAAGAAAACAAGAGGAAGAAATCAATGTTGCAGAATCAAAGGAAGAAAAAAGAGGAAGAAAAACAGGAGCAAAAGTTTAACGAGGCCAGGTAAATTATATCACACGTGTTCCCTTCCAATCAACAGTCTTCTTTACACCTCGTTCTTTCAGCCCATAATAATGAACATGCTAATAATGATACCAGGCGATTAATGAGGAGGGGAGGGGGGAGGGCGGAAGGATGATGGTAATTCGGTTGGTTGTGCATAATGTTAGCCATAATTTCGACTGTCACTCATATAAACGTTTCCCGTCTATGTGAAGTTTTATTGCTATTTGCCATTTATATTCTGCTTTACGTGGTTATATATTTTCTGTGAGGTGATTTCGTTTTCTTCACCAAATTTGTCAAGTTCTACGTTTTCATATTTTTTTACGAGATAATTATTTTCTGTAAGATGATTATGTTTTTAACGTTTTCTATCATATTGTACGTGTTCATAATTTTTTTTTTTTGAGATATTGTCTGTTCTTTGATATAATTTTGTTTTCAGTAATACCTTAAGTCAGTCAGTATTTAAATATATCTACGACCTTTTTTCAAGCATTTTTCACGTTATCTTCATCTCTCTCTCTCTCTCTCTCTCTCTCTCTCTCTCTCTCTCTCTCTCTCTCTCTCTCTCTCTCTCTCTCTCTCTCTCTCTCTCTCTTCCCATCTTGACATTTTTTCTTTCCTGGAAGCCGATCCTCTCCCTTTCCTCTCTCGAGTCCTTTTAAGCTTATCCAACACCACTAATCTCTTACTTCGATCCCCGTCCACTCCCACCACGAAAAATATCACGATCCTTCCAACGTTACACCCTTTTCCTTGCGTTTCTGCTGCCCTTTCAATATTCTCCCTTTCCTTTCTTCCTTCGTTCTACTTTATTCTTTTTATTTAACTTCTATAACTCAGTTCTTTGGTCCCATTTCCTTTTTTATAGACATATTCTTCTTCCATTCCACTTTTCTTGCTATCTTTATATCTTCCATCCTTTTTTTTTGTCATTTTTTTCGTTCTAATACTCAACATTCGTCTCTCCACTTATTTCCTTAGTGCCTCTTTGCGATTCTGTTATTTCTTTTTCTCTCATCTAAATATCTGCCTGACACAATAGTCTTTCCTCACTTTCCATTTTATCTTATTTTCTTCCCCGTCCCTAAATCATCCAAGGAATCTTCACCGTCTTTTCTGCTTCCTAACTTGCTTTTCCTTCCTCCTTCTTCTTCAGTCTCCCTTCCTTACTTTCATTCTCCTTCCCTCAGTCTGTTTAACTTTCCCCATAATCCTCCACCCATTCGAAATCAGCTTTATTCCCTGATTCCTTCAATGCTCTCTCTCTCCCTTCATCTCTTCTTTCTTCTCTTCTACCACCTCGCAGACTCGTTCCCTTCTTTCCTACTTGCCCATGTGCTCATATTCATTTCTACCATTCCTTTCCTCTATTCAAAGAATCCTCCCTTTACCCTTCACTCCACATCCTTGTAACCATCCTTCCTTCTTTCCATCCATCTCTTAATTCATCTCCTTTATCTGCTTCTCTCATAGTTATATTATTTCCTTTTATCCCTTTTTTCCTTTATCCGAAGAACCCTCCTCTTTCCCCTTCTAACTCTTTTCCCTTTCCTCGATTCACCTCACCTTCATCACTTTATTCTCATGGTTAAATTCCTTTATATCATCCCAGTCTCCCTCAATTCCAAGAACATTCCCCAATTCCCTACCTCCATTCGACCCTTTAACCTTTCTCTACTTTCCCTTCCCTCCTTTCCCTTCGCCGCCCCTTCAGCACCTTTAGCACCCTTAGTACCCCTTATTTCCTTCTCCGTCTCAAGAACCCTTCCTTATTCCCTCTCTCTTTATCCCTCCAATTATTCTTGTACTTACCTTTCCTCACTTTTTTTCTTTGTCCATCTTCATTTCTCCTTTACGTCCTCTATTAAAAAGAAAATATCCCTTATTCGCTATCTTCCTCCACCCTTCTAACCCTTCTTTTCCTTTCCTTTCATCCCTCTTTTCTCTCCGCCCTTCTTCTCTCCCTTACTTCCTCTATCCCCAAAAATCTTGCCCTATTTCCCCTCTCTTCCTCCATCCAAACCCTTTTCTTTCTTTTCTCCCTTCTTCCCCTTTGCTCTTCCTTACTTCCTCTATCCAAAAAACCTTCCCCCTATTCCCTATCTCTCTCCTATTCTCAAACCCTTCTCTTCCTTTCCTTTCCACCCTTCTGTTCTGCCGCCCGCCCTCCGTTCGTGGTCAAATCCTCCGAGTCTGAGGTTTGGCCAGATAAGCTTAACATATGACTTCGGTCCTCGCCTTCCAGTTCGCCGTACTTACCCGGCTCCTCGATTATTATCTCTTAATTTACGGCCGGAAGAGATGTTCGGAAATGTGGCCTCGTTGGTTGTTCGATCCGTATTTTACTTCTCGAGTGAGTGACGCCACGAAAAGAGACGAGAGGATATGAGGAGGAAATATGAGAGGGAGAGAGAGTGTGGGTGGGAGGTGGTGAGAGAACGAAAAAGACAAAAAAGAAAGGAGGTTGAGGTTATCAGTTTCTGAAAGTGCTTTGTCTTGTTTGTTTATGGTTTACTCTTGAACTGCCTCAATTACTACCGAAAGGAACGAAGACTAAAGTAAAATAAGATAATGCAGATCGGATAAAAGGAAAGGAAAATATATGGTTTATAGGGGAAAGAAACAGTAAAGACTAAAGCATATGCTGAGCTAAAAATGTGAATGCCATAGAAAAGACAGCATCGAAAAGCAAACCAAGAGAGGTAAAGGTGATATGTAGAAGGAAAAAGACCAAGGAATAAAAAATATGGTATGAAAACTGGCAAGGCGATCGGAAGACTGACGAAGCAGAGAAAACTTAGAAAGAAATAGTGGAAAAAAAATAATACCGGAAATGGTGTAAGAAAAGAAAATAATGTTCGATGGGAAGTATACGACAGCAGAAAAGAGGGCAGGAAATTAAACTGTATAAATAATATATAAAAGAGGATGGGAAGAAAAAAATCAGTTTAAAAATAGCACCAAAGAATGAATGGGAGGAAAAACGCGGAGTATGGAAAAATAGAGAGGGTTGGCTGTAGTGGGAAAAGAAAATAGAAAAGAACATCGGTGTGAAGAGTCAACGAAAAAGAATCACTAATAGAATGCTATAGCAGGGTGATGTAATACACGGAAGTAACAATAGAGATGCAACCATACACAGACAGCGAAAGCAAGAAAAAGGAAATTCGAGACATATGGATGGACACGAGAAAGTAACACGGTAGGTATGGTGTAGACGCAGCGAAGAAATTATGACTTTTTCTTCGGTTTACGTAAAATAGTACGACATTTCAGGTTAGATTTAATTTGAATTTTTTACCTACTCCATCAAACACGTTATATATTCGAAAAAAAAAAGTATGTAGAGCACACTTACCCTTGTTAGATACACACACACACACACACACACACACACACACACACACACACACACACACACACACACGCACACACACATTCTTGTTCACATAAAAAAGCGATGGCCGGCGGCGGAGGGAGAAAACTGTCAATATTGATGATAACATTTTTTTTCCTCACAGTTCTCTCCCACTTTTTCCTCCGAATCAGCGAATCATTTTCTTCGGCCATTTTCCTTAACTCCTTCCTCACAGATATGTTTTCTTTTCTTTCCCTGCTCTTTCTTTTTTCTTTCCTTTTCTTTCCTCACACTTTTCCTCTACATCTCACTGTCTCTGATTCTCCGCTCTCTGATTTTTTTTTTACCTCTTTTCTTTCTTCCTCCATCATCCAATCCTTTCCTCGTACGAAAAATAGCTTCTTATCCCCCTCTCATTTTTCCTCTTCTCTCCCCTTCCAATCTCTTTCATATAAATGTACCACTCATCTACATCCTTTCTTCCTTACTTCTTAAATTCTCTCCTTTTTTCTTTCTTTTCTTCCTCAATTCGTTTCCTTTTTCCTTCCTTCCCAAAATCCAGCTGCTCATCCCTCTTCCCTTCCTTTTTTCGTTTCCTTCCTTCCGGCCTCCTTCCTTCCCTCCCCCAACTCAAAAAAGAAAAAGAGAAACACACTATAACACCTGATTATAAAAGCTTCGAGAAAGGAAAGGAAGGAAGAAAAAAATCCGGCACCACGTTACTCAATATTCCCTCGAAAGAAAAACATCGAGGAAAAAAAAAAGCATTGCGGTGAACACGGAACTGGACTCTGGGGCTGAAAGTGGCGTGAACAGCAGAGGCGATATTTTTTCCTCCCTCCCGGCATATAAAATTACACGTTGAATTAACCACGAAGAAAGCCCGTTGTGTATGCAGGGTGAGTATCGAGGGGGAGGGGGAGGGAGAGGGAGAGGGGAGGTGGAGGTTATGTGAGGGAAAGGGGGAGTTTGGTAAGGTAGGTGGGGGAAGGGGGAGGAATAAGAGGTGGAGGTTTCTGGGAGGGAGGGATGGGGAAGAAAGGAGGGGAAAGTGGAGAAGGTGGGTAGGGGAAGGAGGGGGAAATCACAGGGAGAAATGGTGGTTGAGTGTCGAGAGGAGGGATGGGGCTGGAAGAGTGGGAAGTGGAGGAGGTATGTGAGAGGGAGGAAAGGGAAGGAGGAAGGGTGAAGTGGTGGAGGTATGTGGAGGGAGGAGGAAGTAGTGGAGGTACGTGTGAGGGAAGAGGAAGAGGTAGGCGGAAGGAGTGGAGTTGTGTGAGAGGAAGGGTTGGGAAGGGGGCAAGGAGGAGTGGAGGTATTTGGGGAAGGAAGGGGAAGAGTGGTAAGAGAGGGATGGGGAAGAGGGAGGAGGAAATAGTGGTGGTAGGTAAGAAGAAAGGAAGGGGAAGGGGCAGGCGAAAGTGGTGGAGGTTTTTGGGAGGGAGGGAAGGGGAAGGGGAAGGGGTAGCGGAAAGTTAAGGTCTTGGGTGGAAAGGGAAGGGATAGTTGAATGGTTGGTATTCTGCCGGAAGGCTTCACAAAAATAATACTAATTCAAGGGATATGTATGTTTAGGTTATATTCTCCTTGCTTTTCACTGTATTTTTTTTATTTTAATCATCCCATTTTCTTTACTCGAGCAAATGAAATTCAAACGCGCTGGGCAAGGTTAATATTAAGTAGCAAAATTTGTGAGACTGGTGAAATATTTGTAATTTTTCGTCTCATTTTTTCTAATATAATCACATGCTATTTCAACGCTTTCAACGAGGAATGAACATAACGCTGAAAACAAAATTACTGAGAGATTAGTGGATTAATTGATCTGTTCACTCCTACTCGTATTATATATTCTCTCTATTATAATAACATGCTATTCTAACTCATCAAGCTAGGCATGAACAAACATTAAATATTTACGAAAACGTTACAAAGGAATTTTTGGTAGAATATTTTATTAAACCAAGAGAATTCACTAAAGTCCGTTGACGAATCTTTTATTTAACCTTCAGCTTTGGCTTTTTTTTACAGGAAAAGAAGAAGCTCAAGCGCAAAAAATAAGACGAAAAAATAATATATAGTTACCTGTACTTTTCATATACCTTTTTTTATCACAGATACCTACAAAAAATCAATTAGAAAAGATATTATTTTTAATATAAGCAACGCTGTAAATTAAAGTGAATCAAGATACATGAGAAGAAGCAACAACAACAACAACAAAACATTACTTTCGACTAACTGTACACACATTTCTGCAGGAGACTAAATAGGATAGCGTCAAGTTTTGGACGTCGCGGTAAATTTATGGGCGAGCGTCGCGTCTCCGTCTTGGCGAGAATAATCTAAATAGGAGAGTGAGAAGACCAGACTGAGCTTTCCCCTTCACTCTAAATTAATCCGAGCGTTATAATAAAGTGCTCTTAGTGTAAACCTTCTCCGGAGTGGAAGGGCGGGACGAAATTAATGTGTGTGTGTGTGTGTGTGTGTGTGTGTGTGTGTGTGTGTGTGTGTGTGTGTGTGTGTGTGTGTGTGTGTGTGCGTGTGTGTGTGTGTTTGGGGGTGGCGTGGCGTCCTTGTAGTTTGAGCATTTGTAGAAACGCATGAATGTGTATGCGCAATTTGTATGTATATTTGAACGAACGAAGCAACTGGGTATGTGTGTGTGTGTGTGTGTGTGTGTGTGTGTGTGTGTGTGTGTGTGTGTGTGTGTGTGTGTGTGTGTGTGTGTGTGTGTGTGTGTGTGTGGTGTGTGTGTGTGTGTGTGTGCAGGCAGGTGAGTGAGGGGAGTCGCGTGTTTGAATGTACAGTGTGTGCGTGTTTGAGAGAGCGCCGTATAGCACCTGTTAGTGAGCCGTATACCACCTATACTGTACCTGAGAAGCGGCATACTCGTACATAGTCAAGCAACTCGCACGGACCTTCTCCTCCTTCTCCTCTTCCTCTTCCTCTTCCTCTTCCTCTTCGTCTTTCTCCTTCTCTTTCTCTTCTGCTTTCTCTTTCTCTTCCTTACTCCTACCCTGACTCTTTCTCTTTAAAACATTTTCCTGCCTCCTCTTCCCTAGCACTTTTTTCATTACTTCTGACTCGGCACATGGTTTTTATTTCCTTCACTAGATTAACACATTCCTCCTCTTCCTCCTCCTCTTCATCTCTTCCTGACAGATTGATTGATTACTCGGGGTCTGCGGTGAGATTATGATGCAAATACAATAGTCATAAGTCGCCGATTCTTTCAACAAATTCCTGTTTATCGTTAGAGGTTGTGTTTCTCATAATGTAAGCACCGAATCAAAGACGATGCAATAAAAACAGGTTACAGAGAATTTATAAAAATAAAAAATATGGAAGAAAGTGTGAAACAAGTCGGACAAGAAATGAAAAAAAGTTTGATTATTTACAAAAAATATTATTCGCCAAATTGAACGATTTCTTTAAAAAATAGAAAGCAACGGCTTTCAAGCCAATGAGCTTTTAAAAGAGAGTTTAAGACGCAAAAAACCGATAAGCATTAGTTAAAAGTCAAACATCAATATACGGAGAATACATACATACCCGAGAAGATAAGAGATTCACGTTCAAACTTAACACAACAGGAATACATCAGATTTACAGGATGGCGAAGTTAAATCACAAAACAATCCCTTTAGGCACGGAATATAACAGTCATGTTGAAATCTTATCATAAACCTGTTTTGAAAAACTCTACGGTGACGGACTGACATATTTTACTTACTTTCCAGAGGACCCCGTCGCTCCTCTCCGTCATCCACACCCATAGAGTGCGTCACTCTCGCCTGTCCTTCATCACTGCAATAAAACACACTTATATAAGGACGTTTACATACACACACAAACATACACACATGCACACATCCAGACATAACCACACACTAACGCAGCCAAAGTTTCCGCACTCAGTGTTTATGGACATCACATTTCCATGCATTACGTTTAGCGTGCTATTACCAACTTTTTTTGAAATTATACACTTGAAATTTGGTATATTCTGCCGGTGGGGCTCTTCTTTTCTTCTTATTGGTTTTAATTTCTTTTGAATGCAAATTCTACGTGCGGACTTGGAGTTAAAGACAATATATGTGTGTGTGTGTGTGTGTGTGTGTGTGTGTGTGTGTGGGTTTGGGTGGGTGGGTGTATATATATATATATATATATATATATATATATATATATATATATATATATATATATATATATATATATATATATATATATATATATATTGCTTAATTAATTGACTGATTGATTATAAACACACACAACCCCCCCCCCCCGCACACACACACACACACACACATTATATAAAAGGAGAGAATAATAATAAAAGTGACAGGAATATCATGATAAACTATTTTATAGGTAAACTAAAGAATAGTTACTGGAATCACGAAGCCTACAAACATATCCAAAGATGAAATAATGTGTTGCAATGTGCTTCAATAACATCAGACGAGCATCTCGAAGAGTTAAAAGGAAATAAGTATGTAAGAGAATGAACATGAATGAGTATAACAAAGGAAGGGTTTGTTTCTCTTCTGTATGCATCTAACATTCCGGAGAACCACTTTAGTTACCGCTGAAACTGTTCTGGCACTTCCGTTTTCTGTGTCAGATGGATCCAAGGCCCCTCTGTGTGTCTCCGCCAAACTCACGCGTTGGTGTGTGTGTGTGTGTGTGTGTGTGTGTGTGTGTGTGTGTGTGTGTGTGTCCCTGGCTTTCACCTATACTACTCTTATCAAACAAAACAAAACAATATACTATGAAAATAGAAAAAAATTGAAAAGCAGTCCAGTCAAAAATAAATAAAAATATATTACTATTTATAGCTGACTATAAAAAAAAACAATTGACAAAAGAAAAAGATAATACAAACCATTCATATAAAGCGAAGAAAAAAAAGATAAAAAAAGTTTTCTCTTATCACTTGTCTAAAAGGAATCGTATCCATTAGCAAAGGATTGAGGTCTTTCCTCTAAGTGGATGGGAGTAGATGAGAGACTTACCGGTGGACGAGATAATGAAGGTGACAGGGAAAGATGGAGTGGCAGGAGGAGACAGGGCCAGGAAGAGGAAGTAGGAAGACGATAAGGGAAGGAACATGTAATGGGAGTCCGCTTAATCGTCAGGGAGGAAGAGAGAGAGAGGAAGAGTAACGGCCGAGGAAGATATAAGGTGAGATGGTTTAGGAAGAACCGACAAGCAGGAGAGAGATGGAGTGTAGGAGAGTAGAAGGATGAGAGAGAGAGAGAGAGAGAGAGAGAGAGAGAGAGAGAGAGAGAGAGAGAGAGAGAGAGAGAGAGAGAGAGAGAGAGAGAGAGAGAGACAGAGAGAGAGAGAGAGAGAGAGAGAGAGAGAGAGAGAGAGAGAGAGAGAGAGAGAGAGAGAGAGAGAGAGAGAGAGAGAGAGAGAGAGAGAGAGAGAGAGAGATTCAGGGGATAATAATATAATGTATGTATAGTGCCGTGTACACATGGTGGGTTTTAATGTCAATAAAATCTGTAATAACAAATATATGAATAAAACAACAAGTCTATAAAAAAAAACATTATAACTACAACAACAACAACATCACCTATTGCTACTACTATTGCTACTACTACTACTACTACTACTACTTATAATATTTATCGAAGATGTGGTAAAAATTATTTAAACTATATATACGAAAAGTCAAAAAAATGTATTCTCTCTCTCTCTCTCTCTCTCTCTCTCTCTCTCTCTCTCCGTCGACCTTCCATCCTCCCCCCGTTCCCCCTCCCCCTTCCTCCCACCCACATAATATAATCTCATCATTTCCAGCCAAACTTCGACAGAAACTTTGCAAAAATGAAACTCACATTAGAAAAGTAAACCAAAAAAAAATCTCAACTGTTTCCCCTCTGCTCAGTGTCCCCTCCCGTTTCCCCTCACCAACTCGAAGATAACTGAATTACCTCATTAACCTTGTTCCAATGGAGAGAGGGAAGGAGGGAGGGAGTGGGGGAGGAAGGAGGAGGAGGGCTAGAGAAGACGTGGGCGTTCCGAGGTGGTAGGAAGAAATTGGTGAACGGGAGGGAGACAACGAGAGAAAATAATTATCAAAGAGGAAAGTGAGTAATGAAGGAGAGGTTTGGAAAGAGGGGGAACAGATGGGGAGAGAAGTAAGTAAAAGTTAAGGAAAGGTGTTTGGATACAAAGAAAAAAATGAGGAAGAGAGAGGAAGAGAAACAACGAGAGGAAAGAATTATCAAAGAAGAGAGTGAGTAGTGAAGGAGAGGGTTGGAAAGCGGGAGAGAAAAGGAGGAGAAAAATAGATAGAAGTTACGGAAAGTAAAGTGAAAGGTGTTTGGATGAATGAATGAGGGAGAGAAAGGGAGAGAGACAACTAGAGGAAAGAATTATCAAAGAGCGGAGGCAGTAGTGGTGGAGAGGCGTTGGAAAGAGGGAGAGTAAAAAAGGAGCGAAATAGGTAGAAATGAAGGCAAGTAATTAGGGAGAAAGAGGGAGAAAGACAACTAGATGAAAGAATTATCAAAAAAGAGAGTGAGTAGCGGAGGAAACAGGAAGAGCAAAGGAGATATATAAGTGGGAAGTAAAGAAAATGGATTGTGGGCGCTCGGAAAAGAGAAGCAGCAGAGGAGCACACAGAGAATTAGTCTTTATTGCAACGAAGAAAAGAAGGAAGGATTAGAAGGAAGGGGAGAAGAGCTAGTCGTGGAGGGGAAGAAAGGAAGGTATAAGTCTCACTCTGTACAAGGAAATCCCCTAAAAAAATTGGGTCTGAGGGTAAGCTGACTCCCCTGTAGGTAATTCTCGACTTTGAGCTAAATGGGTCTCACTTTTCCCCATTCCCTGTGATTTGTAGCCTTCCATCTTAATCTTGTCCTTGTTATAGTAGTAGTTGCTTTTGTTTTTGTTGTCGCTGTGTGAGAAAGAGAGAGTGGTTTAGCTAAAGACGTTGCGTAGATGAGTTTTTTTTTTTTTTTTTTTACAGTAGAGGAAGCAGATCAAGGACACATTAAAAAAGAAAAAAAAAGCCGCTAGCACTGCCCATATAGAAGAAAGTAGTGGCCAAAAGAATGCTCAGAAAAAATGCTCAGAACCTTGGCAAATCCTGCAGTTAGATTTCTTGCTCATTATAAGTTCCCTGTGTATGTTGCGAATGGTAACGACAAGTGATAAAATAGATCGTTAAGAAGTCGTTGGTCTGGACTTTGCGGCGCTGGCTTTGAGAACACTGACTCGCGAAGGTCCACAAAGACGAAACTTGCACACACAGACACAGACAGACGGATCCAAACAGAGAGAGACAGATATTTCCGTCTATTTTATTCTGTCAATCATTTTTCATTAATTTATGTTCGCCGAGAGGGATTATCGTGCTCTCTCTTCCCCCTTGCTTTTATTTTCCTCGCTCTCTCGTTATTTATTTCCTCCGTCTCTCCCTCCTTCCTGCCGCCCCTCGCCGCTCCCCTCACCTCCACGCCGAAAAGACACGTTAGGTAAACACTGAAGTAATATCCCTTATCTTTTCAGCAATATTTCAAGGTAAGGGAGCGTTATTCATTTCTTCTTTGTTGGCTTGACGAGTGTGTGTGTGTGTGTGTGTGTGTGTGTGTGTGTGTGTGTGTGTGTGTGTGTGTGTGTGTGTGTGTGTGTGTGTGTGTGTGTGTGTGTGTGTGTGTGTGTGTGTGTGTGTGTGTGTGTGTGTGTTCAGTTTATTGCCGCTTCAGTAAAACTAAATATTGGTTAATTTTATCTGGCTCTGTACAGCCGAAGCAGCAGTGTTTGTACCCCCCTTGTCTTTTTTTTCCTTCTGTGCCCGACTAACAAGAACATTTACATTCCATCAATACCCGCCTGCCGCCCATGCAACACAGCGGCAGCAACAACACGAGAGCCCTCAACACTTCACAACACTGCCGGTTTCCATTAGTAGATTCAAACAGCCCGCCACTAATCTACTTTCACTGTTGCTATGACTATTTTTCAACCGATTATCCCATGCACATGTTTTTTTTTTCCACTGGCTGTACATAATGTTTCTTCTTTTGTTGATTTTAATTTCGCTATGTGCTTTATATTTTACCGTTTTTTCCGCAATACATATTTCCCATGATACTATTGCCTTCAGTGCTATTTATTTCCTTCTGTTCCTTGTTTATTGTTTTATTTACATATTTCCCATTAGTCTCCTACTCCACTTATTTGTTTCTTTTCCATCTGCCTTGCATTGACATATTCCACTTTTATCTTACCGCGCAGTCTTTTCTGTCTCGCCTTTCCAATACCTCCTCCATCACTACCCACGCCGCGACAGCCGCCTCATTACCCACCCACGCATCACTCAACTCATCATCATTACCTTCCTCTCGTCTTGCCTCAGTTACCCATCACCCTTTCCTTAATCATCCATCACTCGTGGCCGTGTATTAATCATTTGAATAATAGTTTTCCTCTCCAGGTACTAATATATACCTCACCTGTCATTGTGTTTCTCTTACCTTCTCTAATTTATCTTTTTGTCATCATGTACCTCAACAACAAATTAATCGTCTATTTCCAAGTTGTCATATAAAGTTATCACCTTTCAGTCATCTATAATATTCGCTTTTCTAACCATCATCAATTGACTGAACCATCCTCCGCAAGATCTAAAACCACCTCGTCGTTAAGCATTCTCTATATAAACACACTGACACGCATTTCAGTCCTTACCTTTTGTCTCTATTTGATTAGCTTTTCACACTTCCCTTCACAACCTCGACAACACAAACCTTCCTAGCATTGCACTTCTCTCTCATCTTTTTCTTTTTCTCTAGAGCAAGGGAGGCAGTTCAAGGGCAAACATAAAAAAAGCAACAAAAAAGCCCGTATTTTCATCCTCACATTCCACAGCCACATCTCTACCAGTACTTTCTTCTCATCTCTCATGCATTCAACCATCCCTTTTTCTTCACCACCACCAGCCATCGCATGCAGCCACCACTACCACCACCTTCACTCCCTCCTCTTCGCCGCCTCTTTTCTACCCATGAGACACGGCGACATTCTTTCCCCCAGACCCGAGGAATTCGCCAAGATTAATGGTGAACTTAGAGGGGAGGGAATTGCTTACATTTGAGGCAACCCGCGGCGAGGGCGAGACAGGAGGCGCCACGCAAGATGAGGATTGATGGTTGTGTGCGACAGTAAGAGACGGAACCAAGGGACCTGACCACGCCTACACACACACACACACACACACACACACACACACACACACACACAGTCACAAATACGTTACCGTAGACACACACAAGCCTTATAGACAGACAGACAGACATGTAATAAGTGTGTGTGTGTGTGTGTGTGTGTGTGTGTGTGTGTGTGTGTGTGTGTGTGTGTGTGTGTGTGTGACAATTAACTTGAGAAAGGAGCGGAGTAAGAGGGAGGGAGGGAGGGAGGGGGTGAAATTGGGGGATGTCGACTTTGCATTTACAAAGTCCAGAGAAAGAGAGAGAGATATAATTAAATGCAAATACGTCTTCCAATTATCTTTTTCCGTTCACTATTTGGTCACAAACTACATCGAAAGTCAAAAAGACATTCATCCATTATTTGAAAACTACACATTGTTATAATTACTATTTGTTACTATATTTTTCGTCCGGTCAGTACGTTTATTTATATGTTTGTTTGTTCGTTAACAGTCTCCTGTGCACAGTTTTGCGGATATCTCAACCAATTTTTCAGGGAAGCTTTGTGTCCATCCAGAATAGAACCCATTATTTTTTTTGCTAAAGGTCAAAGGTCAAGGTCAAGGTCGCAGAAAACGTCAAATTGGCCTTAACTTCGGTTCTCGTCAACGTAGAGACTTCAGACTTGGTTCATATTTTAGCTCATGGAAAGACGCACCTCGCATGGCCTTGATCTTGACCTTTAACCTTGACCTCGAAAAGTTCGTCCAAGGTCAATGTTTAAAAAAAAATAGAATTTCATCAAATTTCGAGACAAATGCTTCCATATGATGCACCTTACATGGCCTTGACCTTGACCTTTGACCTTGACCTCGAACAGTTCGCCCAAGGTCAGAGTTAAAAATATAGAATTTTATCAAATTTCGAAACAAATCCTTCCATGTGATGCATAGGATTACAGTTGATGCACATATCAATTTTCAGGACGATCTTTGGCGGATGTGTGAACTCTCCGAGTGATACATATGCTTCTAGTTATTATTATTACCATTCATATTAATATCGGTATTGTTATATTTGTCATTATTTTCATCATAATCCCATCATTAGAGCTGCCCGTTTTTACTACTACTACTATTACTACAACAACTATTACTACTACTAATACTAATACTACTAATAGTACCATTACCACTAGTACTGCCATACCACCACTACCACGTCTACCATTTTGCCCATCACCTTGTAATAACACACGGTCCAAACACTCCCTCCTGCTCACCCTTTCCAATACCTGCTGATGAAACTGAGGTGCGTCAAATAAGGTGTAATCAAAGGTGTTTGCTTGGACACCTACAGTCATTAGGGAACGCTGGAGCCAGGCGGACCAGGTGACTCGGACGATAACTTTACCTGGATGATTGATATCCTTGGGGCAGGTACGTCATGAAGCAAAGAGGGAGAAGGATAGGGAGGTTGAGGGAGGAGGGAGAGGGAGAGGGAGGAGAAGGGATGTCAAATCAACGGTGCATGACTAATAATTCTGTGTGTGTGTGTGTGTGTGTGTGTGTGTGTGTGTGTGTGTGTGTGTGTGTGTGTGTGTGTGTGTGTGTGTGTGTGTGTGTGTGTGTGTGTGTGTGTGTGTGAAAATCGGTAGCCAGGCAAGTTGTTTAGTAAGGCGTGAACACAGTCAATTCATCCGTCAGTCCGATGTTCTTTTTTTCTAATCCGATTCCCGTCCACTAATAACTTTCATGGAGGCGCTGACGGGAAGAATATTAAGCAGCGAGGAATGTGCGACGAGAGAGAGAGAGAGAGAGAGAGAGAGAGAGAGAGAGAGAGAGAGAGAGAGAGAGAGAGAGAGAGAGAGAGAGAGAGAGAGAGAGAGAGAGAGAGAGAGAGAGAGAGATTGTGCGTGCCTGTGTAACGAAAGGAGGGTAGAGTGAAGGGAGAGAAGAAAACAAGGACGAATGGAAGGATAGAAGGAAAAAAATAACAAAGGCCGGGAAGATGAAATTGAAAGGATGAAAGAGGTGACAGAATGAACGAATAGATTATATGAAAAAATGAATAATGAAGGAGGAAAAAATAAATGAATAAAAGACGAAGAGAAGGCAGACCAACGCTATTTACTCATTGTGCTCCGGATGTGACACACTGACGGAGACTGTCACAGGAAGACCAAAGTTTTTCGTAAATTTCCGCAGTTAATGAATTGCCGAGGAAACTTTAAGACACACACACACACACACACACACACACACACACACACACACCAACTAAGGGATCCGCGTCATGTCGCCTCGCGGTAAATATTGACGAAGAGGAGGAGAAAATAATGATAAAAAAAGTTGAAAAAATGCTCATAATTGTAATGCCAATAACAACCAAACATTCCTGGCTTTACGGGAGACAAATTACATTACGAGTTTTATTTGCGCGCGGCTAAAAGTCTTGTTTATATTAATGCTGACCGGCCGTGGCACTTTCCCTTCCTGCCTCGCTCTCGGTGGGACTCCAAACACCGACAGGAACGCGAGGAACAATGCTAAAAATGGATCTAAAAAGGGAAACTAAAAATATATAAGCGCTCTCTCTCTCTCTTTCTCTCTTTTTTCTACCTCTATGTCTCCCTCTCTCCTAACACATCCCTGTCACCTGCCTCTCCCTAATAGCCCCTTCAATCGACACGGGGCCATTTCTGCCTGGGAACAATAATTTAAGTCTACCTGGCCCCCGGAGTGCTACTGGGGCGAAAAGGAATGAATATCTTTGGTGAGGAAAGGGAAAAGGGACAGATAACGAGAGGAGAAGACAGGAGAAGAGAAGAAAAGAGAAGTGAAGAAAATAGAAAAGAAGAAAAGAGGAGAGAGAGAGAGAGAGAGAGAGAGAGAGAGAGAGAGAGAGAGAGAGAGAGAGAGAGAGAGAGAGAGAGAGAGAGAGAGAGAGAGAGAGAGAGAGAGAGAGAGAAAACCATTATTGAGGAAGAGTATAATCTTTTAGGCACAGCAGGGACCCCTCAGATCCAACTCCTGATCTTTTTCTTCCTCCCCCACCTTCTCTTCATCCTCCTCCTCCTCCTCCTCCTCCTCCTCCTCCTCCTCCTCCTCCTCCTCCTCCTCTTTCACTTCGTCTTCCTGTTTATCATTTCGATTCTCATCCATTTTCCTTGATCGCCTTCGTGGACATTCTTTTGTATTTTATTGTATATTATTTTCACTCCCTTTATCATTTTCTTTAGACCGACCTTCTTTTCCTGCAATTCATTTATTTTTCTTCTCCTCTTTCCCTTCCTCCTCCTTCTCCTCCTCCTCTCTCTTATTAACTTATGCCCCTGGTCACTTTATCCTGGCGTGTCCCGTTGGTTAATAATCACCCTACCCGCACGTCACCCTGCGTCACCCGCCCCTTCCTCCTCTCTGTTGCACCACCCGAGGCCCTTACTTTCCCTTGCCCTCACCCGAGTCACGAAACACTGTCAGGTAGGGGGATAGAGTGTTCGCTTAACGTTATGAAGTGTTGCTCTGAGTTTAATATTTGCACGCATTTTCTTCATTTTTTTTTTTTCGATGACTATGATACTTTCTTTTACTGATGAAAATGTTAGCGTTAACTTCCTACACATACAGATTTTATTCGGACAATTTTTATCATTCACCTAATGGGAAAAAATGCTATATTCCTGAAAATGCTAATAATAAAAGTCAAATATAATGTTTAAGTCAGCTGCCCCCACACTATGAATACTAATACATCTTTGTTGCTGCTTTTATTCAACAAAATTAAACATCTCACATTGCTATTTCATGTCGCTCCGAGCCACAATTTCATCACGCCATGTCTAGCAACGCTGCAGTTATATCTTTAAGTGCTGACGTGACGCACTTAGCTGCTTCGTGATGTTCAGGAGAAGCAGAGAGCGGTGACTGCAACCCATCTTCGTAACAAAATAATTCTTAGTACTGCTGCCATTTTTTTAAGGACATAAAAAAATGAGGAACGAATTAGAATTTTTACTGGAAATTTTAGAATGGCATTGTGTTCATTCGCGTTTTAGTGTTAGTGGGGGTATAAGGAGGTGGGGTTTTTTTTGTGTGTGTGTGTGTAGTGCAGATATGTTGGCATAAATATATATCCTTGAAATAAAAAGGAAATGAGATGGGATATATGTGCAAGTATGTAAAAAAAGAAATAAGCACTCAGACACACACAAAAGAAAAGAAAAAAAAGAGAATGGAGAAATATAAAACATAGGAAACAGCAAATAACGAAAAGAGTGAACAAGAAACAAAGAACAAAGAAAATAGAAAAACGTTAACAAAAATCACCGACAAACACAGACAAGGCAAGGAAAGACTGATAAGAGAAAAGAACTCGAACGTAAAGAAAACGGAAAACAAACATGCTGGTAGGGAGGGGGGTCTTTGCCTAACTCGGGACGGAGCAACATTCGTGCGGGAGTCGATCAGTCGTGCAGACACCGCGGCGTGGGGAGGCGAGGGGGAAGGCGGCAGAGTAAAGAAGATACGACGCGAGGCGAGACGAGAATAGAAGAGGCAAGAGGAGGCGACACGAGACGATAAGAGAGGAGACGAGAAAGGAAGAGACAGGGCTAAGAAAGACAAAGAGACAGGAGGAGACGTGAAGAGGAAAAGA
>NW_026112208.1:417500-450000 GCF_024679095.1 Eriocheir sinensis | reverse complement strand
CGTCATCTCTTACATTCCCCCTTTCCCCTTTTTCTAATCTATTCAACTTTCCTTCCTCCTATTTTTCATCTTTTTTCTTTTCTTGCTTCCTCTCATTCGTTTCCCCCTTTTTCTTTTTTCTTTTTTCTTTCTCCCTCGTAATTTACTTTGTGTTTTTTTTTTCCTTCCCTCCCGTGGTCCTGATTCGTTCTAGTGAGTGGAAAACACGATTCTGCTTCCTATTTTGTCTGTCTTAATTAACTTTTGGTCTCGTTCGTTCACGGTGAAAATAACAAGGAAAATTAGAAAAGTTAAATAATTCTGCAACATATATCTACTGCTTATTATTCCGATTCATATTAAACTAGAAAAAAAAATACCTACCACCATGAACACCACTACTACCACCACTACTACAACTACTACTACTACTACTACTTACTACTACTTACTTACTTACTTTCACGGATGACAAAGAGAAAGACGACAGATACGTTTCCTTGAAAATCATAAGTCGAATATTTATTTTCCTCTTCCTCTTTCATCTTCTCTAATATTCCATCCCTTCTTACAAATATTATCCTTTTTATCTCTCTCTCTCTCTCTCTCTCTCTCTCTCTACACAACACACACACACACACAACAGCTTCCCCTGACACTTAATCTCCTTTTTATCTTCCTTCCTTCCCTCCTTTTATCACTCGTCCCAGTCCCCTTTCAGTATCTGCTGTTGTCTGAAAAACTTCTAAACCATTAAACCATTTCTCCACTTATCAAGATCCTTCTTACTTCTCCTTCTTCCTTCCCCTGTCCTTTTCCTACCTCTTTTCCTTCCTGCTCTTGTTTTATACTTTCCATTCTTTCTCAGTGTGTGCTTCTTATACTATTTAGAATAATGCCAGGCCAAGCTATATCAGCTAACTTTTGCATTATTATATCCGAATGTAACAAACCCGACTTTATACGCCGCTAACCTGTATTTTTGTTAATGAATCAATGTCATATTTCAAAGTAATTGCATATATACTAGAAATAAAATAAATACAGTAATAACACTTAGACAAACAAACAGCAATGGCGGTAAAAAAAAACGTAATAATGCTTTCTGACATTATGGGGATTGCCACTTAATTGACAAAGCCAGTAATTCAAATCACCCTGCCTGACATCATTAATAAAGCGACGCCTAGGGCTAATCTGTTTGTGTGTGTGTGTGTTTTCTTGCTTCCTCTCATTCGTTTCCCCTTTTTCTTTTTCTTTTTCTTTCTCCTCGTAATTTACATTGGTTTGTGTTTTTTTTTTCCAGTTTTTTTTTTCCTTCTCCCGTGGTCCTGATTCGTTCTAGTGAGTGGAAAACACGATTCTGCTTCCTATTTTGTCTGTCTTAATGTTATTAACTTTTCTCGTTCGTTCACGGTGAAAATAACAAGGAAAATTAGGAAAGTTAAATAATTCTGCAACATGTATCTGCTGCTTATTATTCAAATTCATATTAAACTAGAAAAAATACCTACCATGAACACCACTACTACCACCACTACCACAACTACTACTACTACTATTTACTACTACTACTACTACTACTTCTACTTTCACGGATGACAAAGAGAAGACGACAGATACGTTTCATGAAATTGAAAATCATAAGTCGAATATTTATTTCCTCTGCTTCCCTCATCTTCCTCATCTTCATCCCTTCACCCTTCTAAATATTATCCTTTTATCTCTCTCTCTCTCTCTCTCTCTCTCTCTCTCTCTCTCTCTCTCTCTCTCTCTCTCTCTCTCTCTCTCTCTCTCTCTCTCTCTCTCTCTCTCTCTCTCTCTCTCTCTCTCTCTCTCTCAATCTCTTATACTATTTAGAAATAATGCTATATTTTCAAGCTAGTATTTCAGCTAACTTTTGCATTATTATATGAATGTAACAAACCCGACCTTTTTATACGCCGCTAACCTGTATTTTGTTAATGTGTCATATTTCAAAAGTAATCAGTATATATATATACTAGAAATAAAATAAAAAGGCATTAACACTTGGGACAAAACAAACAGCAATGGCGGTAAAAAAAAAACGTAATATAATGCTTTCTGACATTATGGGGGATTGGGTTAATCTCTCTAATTGACAGCTTTTTGCAATAATTCAAATCACTCCCTGGCACGACCTGAAAGCGACCTCAGGGCTAATCTGTTTGTGTGTGTGTGTGTGTGTGTGTGTGTGTGTGTGTGTGTGTGTGTGTTTTCTGTCTAGTCTCTTCGTCCCATTAGTATTTCCATAGGTTTGAGTCTAGTTGTTATCTGGTGTTTTATCATATCTTCGTAGAACTCCTTGGAATTGTTTGTGTGTGTGTGTGTGTGTGTGTGTGTGTGTGTGTGTGTGTGTGCGCGCGCGCAAACAAATTATGGTTAAAAAGTGGAAAAACTTCCTGCATATACAAAGATAACAACATTTCACACTGGCTTGTGAAAGTAATGCTAGAACTCTCTCTCTCTCTCTCTCTCTCTCTCTCTCTCTCTCTCTCTCTCTCTCTCTCTCTCTCTCTCTCTCTCTCTCTCTCTCTCTCTCTCCAATACCATACAATACAATGAAACACACGGGTCTAGATTTAGCAGGAATTACACGTCAAATCACATAACACAACATTACCGAACACTGTGAGGGGGAAGCCTGCGAATAAAAAAAAATGTTTGCTAAATACACACAAAAAATGATGGGGAAAAATAGCAATGCAAATGTAATCTAATTTGCATGCATTCAGCGCTTGAAAACAATGCGTCATGCAGACTGATAGAAAAAGCCTCAGTTGGAACACACACGCAGGCACTACAATGGGCAATATAAAACATGGACTGAAATAGAGAGAGAGAAGGAAGCTAAATGTTACATGGAATCGTATTAAATGAAAAAAAGCTGTTGCATGAATTACTGACTGACTGACCTCCTGACTGACTGACTGGCTCACTGACTGACTGAATGATCGACTGACTTATTGACTGACAAACTGATTCACGAGTGACTGGCTTACTGACTCGTATATACATAGCAAATGACAAACAAATATGTATGTCGAATCTCTTTGACTAATTCGTTCACACAAAATACAAAATATACGCACGCACGCACAAGTATACCAACACACACACACACACACACACACACACACACACACACACTCACACACACACACACACACACACACACACACACACACACACACACACACACACACACACAAAAACAAACACACAAAAACAAACACACACACACACAAACACACGAACGCATGTCCATGGGATGCAGAATAAAGCACACAAGCTGGACTGGTGGCTTTGTGTCAGGAGGTGAGAACAAGGGCACAAGACACCTGAGCCATTAACACAAAATACAAAATACACACACGCAGACAGGAGCAGTGATGTAGATTTATGATGCCTCTGTTGCCATAATTTTTAACTGATTTAGAAACATAAGTAGATAAATAGATTGATATACGGATATAGATAGATAGATAGATAAACAAATAGATAAAAACAAATACAATACATAAATAGATAAACACATATATGGATAAGATAAATTCATAGAGACTGTTAGATACTCAGGGAATATATTTCTAAATATGAAAATGTGATTTTTTTAAACCAGTATGAACTAAAAAAAATAACCATACATATAGAAAATGTTGTATCTCTACAACGCAAAATTATTGTATAGGACGAACAAATTGACAAAAAAGAAAACGAATGATCAAAGCGAGACAACATACATGTTTAATATAGTTATGGAAATATAATAAATTAAGTCACTAACGTCATCATTTAAATAAACAAACCGATAGAGTGAGACAACAAACAAACAAACAATACCCTATTTAGCTGCACCCCACAAAATAAACAACAATACTCTTCACCAGCATAAACAAGAAATCAACGTAAGAAAGCATGAGCCGCCCCTTTAAGAAAACCTGAATCCTAACATGAAAAATAGTAGTACATTATAAGAATGCAAAAGGTAAGGACTCGGCAGCGACAACTGGAGCGTTACCACAGCTCTCAACTCCGCTTTCCCTAAATAATTTATTGTACTAAGCAATCACATCACGTTATTAGACGAGGAAAGAGGACAATGATTATAAGCCAAAAGAAGCTCATTTACTTATAATAAGATCCGTCGGCTTTAAATAGATAGACATATAGAGAGAGAGAGAGTATGACATAGTGTGGTGGAAGAGTATGACATAATTAATGAGGTGGAATTTTATTGAATGGGGACTGAGCGGGGTCGGAGGTCGCATGATAATTAATTATACTTCAGGTGAAATGAAATATCCATCTTAATAAGTAGCCATTAGGGGAGAGGGGGGGGAGAAAAAATAGTATGTGCGTGTGTGCATGTGTGCGTGTGCATGTGTGTGTGTGTGTGTGTGTGTGTGTGTTTTTGTAATATAAGAGCCTCCATCCGGAAGGGAGTTACGATGGGAACAATCGGTTAGATTGTTCGCATTGCAATTCATCGGCCCCTGCCGGAACGCCGATGACTGTGTGTGTGTGTGTGTGTGTGTGTGTGTGTGTGTGTGTGTGTGTGTGTGTGTGTCAGTGCTGGGCATTTCCGCTAATTAGTCCGAAAATCCGCAATAGCGGAAGTTCCATTGCATTTGCGAATTTGCGTTTGCGACAAAAAGGTCGCTAATTTGCGGATTAGGGTTGCGGTATTACTTCCGCTAACCTCCGCTAACACGTGGAGGAGCCAGCCCGGTTCCCAGCGCGCTTACCCCTGTTAAAGGCTAGTTTACACGAGGCAAGTATAGAGGTTCAAGTCAAGTGTGCTACAAGTTACTGGCCAGCAGTTTTATTTTAAGGCAAGTTGCCTCCCAATCGCACTGACTTCGCCTGTGTGAACAAGTACTCTCGTCATCTCCGTTACTCAGTTGTATGACAGGCTCTCTGGTGGCAAGTCAGTCAGTTTGCCAGTGGACTACGCACGAGTGCACTTCTTCCCCAACTTCCCACACTGCCTGTATGTGAGTCCGTGACCATGCACATATCTAAAAGACATCTAGCGTGGATAGTAGGCCGACAGACCCTACACCAAGCTAAGCTGGTTAAGCTGCCCACTCCACCAGAGCCCAGCAGCCAGAAAATAACGTCACCCTGGAATAGCAGGAGGAGGATTCGGAGGAGGATTTTTAGACTCTTAAATCTCATTTCATGTGTGTAAGGACAGCCTCAATCTCATAGATCCTTCAAATATTAAAACAAAAACTGATTAACTAAAACTTTTAAAGTTGTTGCCTTTTCCACTTTTTACAAAAGCTTATTCACATAAACCTCTCAGGGGATCTTATTATACACATCGTAAGTATTTTGAAGGAGACAGGGCATATGGATATGGAAATAGTAGTGATAGACACACTGATGAACTTCCTTTAGTCCTTCTCATTAAAAAATAATTTAAAATAGATGCTAATCAGATTATTACAAATGAATTAGTATGATTGCAAAGCTTCCATACTTGAAGTAGCAGTAGAGTATGTATGGTCAATGCTGGTCATTAAAAAAATAGTTTTCTTTATACTTTATGTCTTTAAAGAAAACAAAAATTGAAACTTTGAATGCCTAGCTACAGCTTTACATCGCAAATAGAGTGAAAAGAGATTCGAAAGCTACTGATAATAGATTTTTTTTGCGGTTTGTGTTTCCAGTGTCAAGTTTTGTGGCGGAAGACTGCAAATATTGTGTAGCTATTTGCGATCACGGATTTGCCATTGCGATTTAAACTAAATCTCGAAATTTGCGGAATTGCGATTGCGAAAGTTATGGAATAAGTTAGCGGATTTGTGATAGCGGAAGTTCAAATTCGTTAGCGATGCCTAGCTCTGGTGTGTGTGTGTGTGTGTGTGTGTGTGTGTGTACTGAGCCCTTCCTTTACTTACACATGTTCGTCTGGTGTTTGCTCTACCAAAGCCGTGAAGGGAGTGTTTTAGAGGGGGAGAGAGAGAGAGAGAGAAGTGGAGGCATGAAGCAAGAGGGGAAAGAAAAGGAAGAGGAGACAAGGAGAAAGAAGGGACAAGGGAAGAGACAGGAAGGGCGGATAATGGAGAAAGAAATTGAATGAATAGACGGATAAGAAGAAAAGAAAAATATGAGAACAAAAGGGAAGATAGAAGAGGTCAGAAGATTGAACTATAAATGAAAAAATATATAAAGGAAGGAAAAAATATACTGCTCTTAGATGAAAATATTGAAGAAATGTATAAATCGAAAATAATTAAATGCCTCTCTCTCTCTCTCTCTCTCTCTCTCTCTCTCTCTCTCTCTCTCTCTCTCTCTCTCTCTCTCTCTCTCTCTCTCTCTCTCTCTCTCTCTCTCTCTCTCTCTCTCTCTCTCTCTCTCTCTCTCTCTCTCTCTCTCTCTCTCACACACACACACACACACACACACAGTTTGTTCTCTCTCTCTCTCTCTCTCTCTCTCTCTCTCTCTCTCTCTCTCTCTCTCTCTCTCTCTCTCTCTCTCTCTCTCTCTCTCTCTCTCTCTCTCTCTCTCTCTCTCTCTCTCTAGGTTATTTCCACACACTGGCATAGAGAGAGAGAGAGAGAGAGAACAAATTGAACAAAGGTAGATAGAACAGGGAGAGCAGCAAGGTAAAAAGGAGAATAGGTACAAAGGGACGATAGAAGGAAGATTGAAAACAAAAAACAAAAATGGGAAGGAATATAAAGAGGAAAACGTGTGAATGGCAGACTGAAGGAGAGATGATGCAGGAATGATTGTTTTTTTAGTGAAGAAGAGATAGAAGAGAGAAGTGGAGAGATAAAACATTAGGCGTGGAACAAGGACGAGAGCCAGAGATGAATGGGCACAGACAGACACAAAGGTTAAGGACGACTGGAAAACATGTATACAACAAAGACGGGAATCAATTGAAGGAAAAAGGTAGATGAAGAGCAGATTGTTTCTTTTATATTTTATGAATGGATAATTGTTTCGTCTCCTTCCTAGCTTCACCCCCCCCCCCCACACACACACATTCATTCTCAGACAAACAATAAGCATTTTTCGTTAATATTACTGTGTGTGTGTGTGTGTGTGTGTGTGTGTGTGTGTGTGTGTGTGTGTGTGTGGGTGTGTGAGAGAGAGAGGGAAAAATAGAAGAAATCCACACCCAATTCCGTCAGATGGCACGGGCTTACCTTAATTAGTCTTGCTTGTAATGAAACACCTGTTGGCAACAATGAAGTTAATTTGAGGAGTTGATGAGTCTGCACCTAATGAGGATTTCACGATCAGATTACCAACTCCCCAGATACACACGGACACCCCCCCACCGACCCACCCCTTTTACACACATCCTATAAAACAGCAAACAAAATGAATCTCGAAAATTTTCAGACACAGTATAGCTCTTTAAATCCCTCCTCGCCTCTAAAAGGAAACCCATATCAAGGCATTTCTGTATTTCCTCCAGCCTATGACTTGACCTTTTTCAAGATGAGTGTATCAAGACACCTCCCCACCCGAAATTGACCTCTCTTTTGGCTACTCTTTTCTTTTATCTTTTATGGGAGCGGCGAGTAGCGGGCTTTTTTTGTACTCTTTTTGATGCCCTTGAGCCGTGTCCTTTGATGTAAAAAATAAAAATAAATCAAAGTAATGCCTATTTTTTTCATAATGGAGATAATCTAGTACTTGAGCGACAAACTGTTCCTCTAAAAAAATGTTACAGGCACACTGATGGAAAAAATACGTAATAGGTTTAGAGGCAAATAGACAACAAAGATACATTTCTATTACTATAATCATCAGGAGCACCACCACCTCCTCGTCTTACTCCTCCTCCTCCTCCTCCTCCTCCTCCTCCTCCTCCTCCTCTTCCCTCCTGTCCGATTCACTTTCACTTCGTAGAGATGGAAAGATGAAAACAATATGTAAGCTCTAATAAAGGGTAGCATGGAAGAGAGTTAAGGAAAGAGAGGCGTAGCATGAAAGATAATAAAGAAAAAATGGGAAAAGAATTGGGGAGAAAGGAAAATGTAGAAAAGAATATAAGCGAATAAGGAGAAAAGCGAAAATAAAAGGAAAGAAAAGAGAGAAGGGAGTATGACAGAAGTGAAAAATAGAGATGGAGGGAAAGGGGGGTAAGATGAAAGGAGGAATCAGACATGACGACATAAACGATAAAAAAAAGGAAAAGGGAAAGGAAAAGGAAAGGAAAATGACACGAGTAAAAGGTAAGAGAGAGATACATGCAGAAGATAATGGAACATATAAAAAACGAAATCATAGGATGGGAGGAGGAAAAAAAAGAAAGGCGAATGATCAACGGGGAAAAGAGAAGTAAGATGAAAAGATGGAGGAAAGATGGAGGAGAGAGACAGGGAGGGGAAGCAGGAACTGTCAAAATAATGGCCAAAACGTTATTACAGAAAAACGAAGGAAAAATAAAAAAGAATGACCGAGGAAAGAAAGTGGAATAAGAAGACAAGTATTATTAAGAGGGAGAAGAAGAAGAAACAGTCGGAAAAGGAGGAAGAAGACCAAAGTGAAAACAAAGCAAGGAGAGATTGATAAAGAGGGGGACATACTAAGAGGGGGTTTCCAGGTAGAACAACTCAGCGTATTTAATGTCCTACAAGTGAAACCGAAGTAGATGTCCCGAGGTGAGATAAGAGTGGAGGACAAGCTTGTAACAGAATGCCTTGCAGGTGTACGGGCGGAGGTATAATTTGATGCTTCCTGTTATTACGGGTAAAGTGACGTTCATACCTCAGGGAACTTGCCTATAGAAGATGAGAGATATTGGTGGGCGGAAGAAGGTGGAGGAAGAGGAGTGTGTGGTGGTAGTGGTGATGGAGGAGGAGGAGGAGGAGGAGGAGGAGGAGGAGGTGAACAAGAAAAAAATATATAAACAAGTAGAGGAGAAATATGAGGAGTAGGAGAATGAGAGGCCGGAAAAAAATAAAGAAAAGCGAAGGGAGAAAAAAAGGCGTATGAGGAAGAGGCGGAGGCGATGGATGAGGATGAGGAGGAGGAAGATGAAAAGGAGGAAAGAATAAAGAGCTGGCGGAGGTGAAGGAGAAAGAGGAGCAGGAGGGTTGGTGGCAGTCCATTAAGAAATTGTTAATGAGCAGCAAGAGTTATACAAGTACCGGCTGCTAATGTTACAAAGTTGCTGAGGAGAGGGCGGTGTACTGAGGCCCTTAATTAAAGGTGTCTCCGAAATTAGCTCCGCGTGAATACTGCATGGACGCGAGGGGGAACATTTACGTGATGATAATGTGACTCTTTTAAAATGAGATCCTGAAAACTTTGATAACTGAAATATCCGCGGGAGAAGTTTTCATGTGGCTGTGGAAGAATACGAATGGTCTTTATCTAATAACACCAATCCGTAACCCAACTTATTTCACCTCAGCTAACCATTACTCCCGAAACCAATGAAACTTAATATTATACTAACAATGTTGAATATTCACTGTTTTCGTAATTTTAGCCGCACGAGCTGAATGCCTCTCCTTTTTATCTCTTCCAAATCGAAACAAATTTACATGACGGCCGTAAGGAATCAAGAACTAATCATATTTTACATAACATTTCCAATCTTTACTGCTGCCACCCCAACACGTGTTACCATAGATCTGTCAAGGAGACAAAACACTTGCGGAGCTTTCCAAATACTAACCACCTGGGTGGACGTTCTGTGCATCTAACAAGGGACAGGTGTTGTGAGGGCTTGTTTAAAGTCTCTGTTATAACAATGAGACAGACATGCGCAGAAAATACTGGGTGAGGAAAACTTTGGATTCAGCGTTAAGCTCTACAGTTGTAAGTGTCTCTTTGTAACAGATTTATTGCCTTCCAGTAATAATATTATTGTTGAAACAGTTAAATGATAACACTATAACACGTCTTCCTGATGAAAAGGCAGAGTTCCCGTGATATTGATATTTCAGATTATATCTAACTGCAGGTATACACTCCGCATTATCTGACTCAGGTGTATCGGGGTTACTTGTAGCTTTTATACTCTTCAGGTTCAGTATATTGCACTGTACTACAAATAATATTTGCAGAGTGAGTGCCGCTACACAAGCGTCGCAAAGTTTCATACTTTCGTTTGATTTTTTCTATCTTATTTTCTTTACATTTTTTCGAAGACATGAACTCGGTAGCGTTCCAATAACGTTCATTGCAGGGTTCTATGAGAATTGGTTAAATAAAAATTACTCGTGCACGCACGTAGCCAGCACCGCACGCACGTGATGACGCAGCTACCGGAGTTCGTGCCTTCGGCTCCGATCACTCTGCGATTGCTGGTCACGCATAATATTAACAGCCTGAAATGTTTTTGTAACAACATTATGCGGTGTTTATCAGAGCATCATGTAGTCATTCCCTTCCCTGTTTTATATCTCAAAACAAAATATCACTTCCCTTATTGAATGTGATCGAACATTTAATACTAAAAAAAAAAGTTAATAAGTATCGTGTCATGTATAAATCAGGCATGTATGAAAAAAAAAATCTTTTGCTATCTCATTACGGGACGACACTCAGGAGCGGCGCGGCAGCTGGACTTGAAAATCTAAAAGCACATTCGTCTTGTTTTTGCTCGGCGCGTGACGGCCCGCGTGAGTTACGGAATGGCAGGCTAATGTGTAAAGTGCAGACTCATTTCCGACGTAATGATATATGGTGTGTGTGTGTGTGTGTGTGTGTGTGTTTGAGAGAGAGAGAGAGAGAGAGAGAGATGGGCAAAACACATTAGCTATACAAAAAAAATAGTTGACAGGCAGACTGACACACTGACTGATAGATTGACGTGAAAAAAGCTTATAAAATCCTTTGCCGACAGTGTGAAAAGATGGCAAACACAACAACAACAACAACAACAATAATAATAATAATAAAAATAATAGTAATAATAATAATAATAATAATAGTAATAATAATAATAATAATAATATTAATAATAATAATAATAATAATAATAATAATAATAATAATAATAATAATAATAATAATAATAATAATAATAATAATAATAATAATAATAATAATAATAATAATAATAATAATAATAACGATAATAATTCAGCGTAGCGCAATTAATTCTCGTTCCAGTGCATGAACACGGTTGGTCCTTTATTATGAAGAAAAATTATATCTCCAAATAATTTTACCGGGATATAGAGAAGAGAGAGAGAGCTCAGTGATTACCATCCAACAGTTCAGACAGATTAACCAGTAATTAGGATGCTGATTGGGGGGATATTGTGAGGAGAAGGAGAAACTGAGGGGGACTGTTTAGATTATACCAATATTGCAACTCCTCTTGACTCCGCCTCATTCCCCTTCCTTCTCCTCCTTCTTCTTCATTTACTATTACTTCTTCTTTTTCTTTTCTTTTACTTCTTCTAAGACTCAGCATCCACCTCCGCCACCTCCTCCTCCTCCTCCTCCTCTTCCTCCTCGTCTTTCTTCTTCTGCTTCATCTTCTACTTCTTCTTCGCCTCCGCCTCCACCCCCGCTTCCCCCTCTTCCTCCTACTCCTCATTCTACTTCTTCGTCTTCTTCTTCTTCTTCCTCTCCTCCTTCTCCTTCTGATCTTTTTAAACCTCCTACGCAGCTCTTTCTTCGCAGCTTCCTTCTCCTTCACAACTTTTACTTTTTTCTTCCAACCTTAAGAAGAATGTCAACACAATTTTTATTCTGCCTCAATAATGACCATGTGAAGATAAGAGGAAAACAATGAAGATGGCGAAGAAAGAATGAAGACTAAGAAGATTATAACAAAAACAGATAGCTGAACAAGGAGAAACAAAGAACGAGACGAAAGAAAAAAAAAAGCTAAAAAATGATGAACAAAAATGAAAAAACGCTCATACCAAAAAAAAAAAGAAAATATAAATAACTGCAAGAAAAGAAAAATTAAATGTCATAAATTGAAGGAAAAACGGTAAAGGAAGAAGGAACTAACGGCAATTTAGTGGAAGTGGCGGCGGAGGCGATGTGGGTGGAAAGAAAGGGGCAGGAAAGGGGGATGGGGAGGAAAGGGAGGAGGGGGAGGGGGAGGGAGGGTAAGGGAGCGAAGTTGGATCATAATTAACTAAGACTTGAGCAATTAACGTTGAGTCATTAACAGGCAGGTGAGTCAGAGGGGCACCTGGCGTCGTTTTCTTTATTTACAAGTCTCTCTCTCTCTCTCTCTCTCTCTCTCTCTCTCTCTCTCTCTCTCTCTCTCTCTCTCTCTCTCTCTCTCTCTCTCTCTCTCTCTCTCTCTCTCTCTCTCTCTCTCTCTCTCTCTCTTTAATGTGTGGTTTCAATTATTTTTTCTTATCTTTCTTCTTTTCTCTTTTCCCCGTCATCATTTGTTATATTAATTTCTCTCTCTCTCTCTCTCTCTCTCTCTCTCTCTCTCTCTCTCTCTCTCTCTCTCTCTCTCTCTCTCTCTCTCTCTCTCTCTCTCTCTCTCTCTCTCTCTCTCTCTCTCAACTATCATTTTCTTGTCTTCCGCTTCTTCGTCTTGTTTCTTTATTATCATGTTGTATTTTCTATCTTTTTTCACAGTTCAGTTAAGTTTAAGAAAGTAGGAGAGTAATTATATTTTATTTTATTCCTCACGCTCTCCAGAGAAAAAAAAAAGTATACGTTTCTTTCTAATTCAGTTATTTTCGTTTTGTTCTGCGTGTCAGACAATTTTCTTTTTCTTTTTTTTTATCATTTGTTGCCGTTTCTCTGTTGTCCATTTTTTCTCGAATTCTACGACTCCATATTTTTCCTCCACAAATTTGTTCTCTCACCATTTCTCGTCACTCACTTCCTCCTCCTCCTCCTCCTCCTCTTTCTCCATCTCCTCCTCTTCCTCCTCCTCCTCCTCCATTTCATTTTCCTCCATTTTTTCTTTTCATTATTTTCCTTTCTCTTTACCTCTTCCTTCTCTGCTTCAATGTCGTCCACGCTTTTTTCTTAATCTTTTCTTTTCTAGTTCTCCTCTTTCATTAGTTACCTTCCTGCCTCGTCCCTGTCCTCCTTTCCTTCTGAATGTCCATAAACTTTCATTAAAATTTCTCTCCTTTTTTTTCTATTTCCTCTAATCACTTCCTCCCACGTGCATCGCTTTCATTTCACGGTATTTTCTCGTTTTATATTTTTTTCTATCGTCTTCGGTCTTCATCATCTTCCTCTCATGTCTTTCCTTTATAATTCTTCATTCGTTCTCACCTTTTTTTCAGTGTCTCAAGGTTCGTGTTGTTTTCTCTTCCATTGACGTCATTCTGTTTTCCATCTCCCTCTGTTCCTTATTCGTTTTCCATCCTTATCCTCTTTTTTTGTCACTTCCCAAGGTTATCGTAATAAGAGCATCGTATTTTTCGGTTTCCCCACAACTATTGCAAAAGGATTAAAGGTACTAAAGATTTTGGAGGTATTAAAAGGAACAGTGGTAGAAAAAAATATGGTTAGAGAAGAAAATTCAGGAATAGAAAGTTATGAATAAAGACGAGGAGAGAGAAAGAGTTTAGTAATGATATATGAAGGAAATAGGAGAATACGAAGCAAGGGCTGGGGAGGCGGTGACTGAGTGGATAGCGTGACGGCGCCGCGTTCAGGAGGACGCGAGTTCAATCCCCGCCTGGTGCCACCAAGCTGGGATTTTTCAGCCGCCACCGAGTGGCTTAAAACTACCCACATGTTGTCCAGAAGACCACCTATCAACCAGGACTCTAGATTCTAGGAATAAAGATGAGCTCCGGGAGGGCAGCATAAGCCAATGCAAGATGGCGCCACTGTAAACACTAGCCTGCACCACAACGGGCTGGGCCATACCATCAGGCCCCTCCAAAAACAAGCCTACCGGTGCCACAGGCGAAGATGTAAAAAAAAGAAGAAAAAAAATAATATATATATATATATATATATATATATATATATATATATATATATATATATATATATATATATATATATATATATATATATATATATCAAAAGAAAATAACTAAAAGAGAATGTTGTGAATAAATACGCAGAGATGGAAAGAATTGCGTGACGATATAAGGAATGGAGAGAGAATGATGAATGATAAGGAGAGGAGAGGGACAGAATATGACAAATGAAAAGTGTGAACCATGAATATGAAGAATTGTATTAAAGGAGAGTGTGGCGATTAACCATTTCAACGATAACTATAAATAATTCTAACCACTGAGGTGAAGGAGACAGTTTAGCGGGGTTGGAAATCGGGAAATATAAGATCCTGAGCACGACAATGTGACAACGCTGCTTCCAACGTTGCCAATTTTCAAGTCATGTTGCTAAGAATAACTAGTTTTATGTATATATTTTTCTTCAGTAACATGTTTCTTTTCATTCTACTACATATTTTCCTCTTTTCTCTCACGCATTTATCCTTTTCTTTTCTTTGTATCATTTAGTATTTTTTTTTTCTTTTCGCTATTGTGTTTCCTCGCCTCTTCCTCATTTATCACATATTTTTCAACGTGATCGGTTACCTTTTCTTGCACTATTGACCATATTCTTCCCTCTCCTTCTCCACAATCGTACCATAACTTATCATCGCTCCCTTTTATCTTCTTTCCATTAACCATATTTTTCACTCTCATCTCAATCCCAATATTTATTTCCACTAGATCTTCTTATATTTTCTTCACGTATCATTTTTTCCCCACACTCCCTCCTTTTCTACAATTCTTCATATTCGTGGTTAACACTTTTCATTTGTCATATTCTTTCCCCCTCCTCTCCTTATCATTCGTCCTCTTCTCTCCATTCCTTCTTATATCTTCACGCAATTCTTTCCATCTCTGCGTACTTATTCACAACATTCTCTTTTCGTTATTTTCTTTTGATGTTATTCCTCTTTATCTACCTAAACCCTTGCTTCGTACTCTCCTATTTCCTCCACATATCGTTACTAAAGTCTCTCTCTCTCCTAGTCTTTATTCAAACACTTTCTATTCCTGAACTTTCTTCTCTAAACATATATTTTCTACCTCTGTTCCTTTTAATACCTCCAAAACATTTAGTACTTATTCTTCTCTTTCAACTCCAGCAAAAAATATTTATCCTTTTCTTTTCATTATTCTACTCTTTCCCTCTCCCTTCCTTATTCAGTTAATTATTAACAACACTTTCTACTCCTTCACTTTCTTTTCTTAGCATATTTTTGTATCACTTTCTTTTCATATGCCCAAACTCTTATTACATATTCTCCTCTTTCAACCCTAGTAACAGCTATTCCTTTCTCTTCCTCAGTCTACTCTTTCCTTCTCTCTTCCTGATTCAGTTCATTATGGCCGTCGTGCTCTCCTCTTTTCATTTGATCCCGCACATTCTTCAGTCACTCCAGGGAACCATCTATGAATAGGTACACTAATGTCTCTTTTCTGACATCCTCTATGGCCCCCCAGAGCACCCAATCTGTTTAGAGGCTCCGAGAAACTGCTCACTTCTGTTCCTTCCTACTCTTTTTTTTGTGTCTAAACCCACTTCCTCATTTCTACAGTCTTTTCGTTCTTCCTTGTTTGTCATATCCCTGTTTGTTTCTTTGTGTTGTCTTTTATCGATGTGTTTCCTTATGTCCACTTTCTATTTTCTCTGCCTTTTCGTTCTTTTTTGCTACTCTGATTTATATTTACCTTTTTAATTCGCTCAAATGTTGCCTTTTTTCCAGGTTTTCCTTTACGTTCACTATCTCTTTTTCCTTCCATTTCGTTCTTCTTTGTGTGATTCTTCTTTTGATTTTTGTTCCTTTTTTCAGTTACCTTTTTGTTCCTGGTGTTCCTTTTTCGCTTACATATTTTTATCCTTCTTCCATTTTCTCAATCTCATCCCTCTCTCCTCTATTTACAAGTTATCTTCCGACTTGATTTATCAGTTGTTGTTGTTTTAATCTCTGCTTTATCCTTTTCTATATATTTTCTCTCCTAATTTTCCTTCAGTCCATTCTTTCTTCTCATTTTCGTACCTTATTCGCTCTTAAATTTTATAGTTCGCCTTTCCAGTCCTTTTATTCGATTTTTCAGTTTCCTTTTACAAACTCGCGCTAATCCTTCCCTATATCTTGTCCCTCTCCCATTTTCTCCTATCTCTTGCTTCTTCTGCATGTTACACTCACTCTCTCTCACTCTCACTCTCTCTCTCTCTCTCTCTCTCTCTCTCTCTCTCTCTCTCTCTCTCTCCCCGCGTCTTCCCTCTCTTCTTTTCCGCATCACCTCCTTAGGGTAAAATTACGTGATAATGAAGACGAAGGGAGGAAGACCGCAGCCATGAGAAAGATTGCGACTGTGAATGAGGGAAATCTGTTGTTCTTTTCCCGGCTGGAGGGGAGGAGCGTCTTCGTCTCTTCTTCCTTCGCCTCGCCATTCACCGACCAAAGTTTGTTGCGTTGCGCGGCTTAGGGTGGAGTGGAGTATATTGTGGTGCTGTTGTTGATGATGAAGGTGGTGGTGGTGGTGGTGGAGGTGGTGATGGTGATGATAATAACGATGATGATGATGGTGATGATAATAATGATGATGAAGACGGCGATGACTGATTATTATTATGAGTGATTTTTTTTTTTTAATTTCACGTGCTGCTGTTACTATCACTACTACTACTACTACTACTAATATTACCACTACTACCACTAATAATAATAATAATGATAGTGAAAATAAAGGTAATGAAAACAATAATAATAATAATAATAATAATAATAATAATAATAATAATAATAATAATATATAAAAAAATAACAATAGTATATAATAATAATGCGGTGAAACGTTCGTATGATCTAGATAACTGTTCAAATGCAGGTGAAAAGTGAAAAAATGAATAAAAATCATATAATTAAACGCCAAACAAACAAGATTAACATACCAAAAAAATTCTAAGGGCATCATATTATCACTCTTTCCTATTACATTATGCTGACGTGCCTTTTGATGACAATAAAAATAGTAGTTCCTCTTGATATGATGTTATTTTTCATACATATTTACAATGGAAAAATAATCGTTTGACTCCCGGACCGATCCAAATGAAGAGCGACTGTGATTTATTTATCAGCTTTTGTGACGGCGAGATTTGCAATTAAGTCACGATTATAACCCTTGACAAGATTACTCTCTCTCTCTCTCTCTCTCTCTCTCTCTCTCTCTCTCTCTCTCTCTCTCTCTCTCTCTCTCTCTCTCTCTCTCTCGCTCGCTCGCTGGCTGGCTGGCTGGCTGGCTCTCTCTCTCTCTCTCTCTCTCTCTCTCTCTCTCTCTCTCTCTCTCTCTCTCTCTCTCTCTCTCTCTCTCTCTCTCTCTCTCTCAAACACTGCCGCATCCCCCAACCCACCCAACCTACAGAGCCATCCCCTGAACACAATAACTAGCCAACTAATTAACTATCTAATAACTTTATACACGTTGCCGGAACCAAATTACCAAATCCAGGACACCTAATGGACTGTTTCTCACGGCAATAATCTCGCTGCTATTTAGTGGAGCGCTCTCATTCGCCTCAATATTAACCAGCCTCTCCCGACTACTACTACCAAGCCCAGAACCACGCTTAGCTGCCTCTATACCTCTCCCGCCACTTGTGTACCGTCCCTCTCTCTGGGCCTCTCCTATAACTACTATTGTGGCTATTCCTTTACCCTCCCCCTCGCTAGCCCTTTCTCTCTCTCTCTCTCTCTCTCTCTCTCTCTCTCTCTCTCTCTCTCTCTCTCTCTCTCTCTCTCTCTCTCTCTCTCTCTCTCTCTCTCTCTCTCTCTCTCTCTCTCTCTCTCTCCCAACATAATTTTCTCAATTTCCTTCCTCCTCATCTCTCCTTCCTCCTCATTCCGCTCTAAAGACTATCTATCTACCCTTACTCTCCTTTATTTTATTCTTTCATATTTTCATTTTTCCTCTTTTCATCTCATATTTTTTTTTTCTTCCGCTATGCTTTTCCTTTTTTTTTATCCCTCGGTATATTCCCTTTCCTTTCAACTGAAAAATTCATGGGTGTATTCAGCGTATATTATTATTATTATTATTATTATTATTATTATTATTATTATTATTATTATTATTATTATTATTATTATTATCATTTACACACACACACACACACACACACACACACACACACACACACACACACACACACACCTCCCCCCCAACGCACACAATCGCTCCCCTGGATCCATAACCTTCCGTTCTTCCTCTCGCCATCGGCACCAGGTGAGGCGGACGCTAATGAGGGGCAGGTAAGATCTCCTGCAACCCATTTGTGACGCGACGCGACCCTTCATCACCTCCCCGGGGCATGGGAAGAGCGGGAGGAGGAGGAGGAGGAGGAGGAGGCGGGAAATAAGAAGAGGAAGAGAGGAGAGACGGTGTTGATTGAGGAGGATAAAGATGAGGAAGTGAGGGTGTTTGGGAACGGTTGGAAAAGGGAGTGGAGATCGGGGTCGCACATCACGGTGGGTAAAGGAGGTGGTAATGGTGGTGGCGTTGAGAATAAGGAAAAGGAAATGGAGGTGACTGCGAGGGTGAAAGGGAGTATAGAAGAGGTAGAAAAGATAATAAGGGAGACAAATGAAAGGTGGTACTGAGGAGAGTAGGAAATGGACGATAGTAAGAATGAAATCAGATGAAGTAATATGCATAGGTTGGAAGGGTAAAGAACAAAGGCAATATTAAGGGAGGTGGAAAAAGGCGGTGTTTAGGAAAGTGAAAAAAAAGCAGCAGCGACGGTGGGAAAGGTGGAGAGGTGGAGGAGGCGTTTACGAAAGTGGGATTAATAAGTGTCGGGGAAGCAGTGCATTTTGCGACTAAACTTTCCCTCCAAGACGCAAGGGAGGCATCTGAGAGGGAGGCTGCGTCGTCTATCTTCTCTCTCGCCGCCATATTTCCGGCTTGACAGGTGTTTCATTAGGAGCAGGTGAGAACGAGAGGCAATTACGGTATACAGGAGGGAATGTGCGAGGGAATTAAGTGAGAGTTTTTAATGCGGCTCCGGATTATGACTATTACGACGAGCGTGCGCAGGTTTTTGCCGTTGGAAATTAAATCGATTAGAGCTCTGGATTCGGCCCATAACAAGAATGACTGGTGGGTGATTACAACGAGGCAGTGATTAGGATGAGGTTGTTAATGCTCCGGGGGAAAGGAGGGGTTGTGAGAGAAGGGATGTTATGTGTGTGTGTGTGTGTGTGTGTGTGTGTGTGTGTGTGTGTAATTCACCACGGCCTGATCACGAGTTGGACTCGCTTTCGCCAGCAGGTACCCTCCCGACGTGAGCAAGTGTTCATTATTGTCGATCTCTGGGTACTGCCAGGGCATCACACACCACACACCCCATCCCCCTTGCTCAAGGGGGGACAGTAACCACTCCTAGTCAACGGAAAGAATCCGGCCTGAGCGGGGCTCGTGTGTGTGTGTGTGTGTGTGTGTGTGTGTGTGTGTGTGTGTGTGTGTGTGTGTGTGTGTGTGTGTGTGTGTGTGTGTGTGTGTGTGTGTGTGTGTGTGTGTGTGTGCGTGTGTGTGTGTGCGCGCCAGTGTGACTTCCGGGTTACCAGAGTCTACCTTCTCCAGGTTTCCCCAGGTACCAATTTCTTGACCAACCCAAAAAGGAAAACGAACACCTAAATAGGATGGGTGCTAACTCCTCCGGGCCGGGATCATAAACCCTTTTTAATGTTATAATCTCTTACATAGACATTATACTATTATACGATGTATATAACTTTAGTCCACAATATATAGCGTGGATTAAATACTAATTCCACCCTGAGCGACTCCCTTCTAGGTATTTGGAACAACATGTATGGTTTTACTGAGTACCAGGTGACAAAGGCTTAGATAATAATTCCTCACTCGTGGATTACTGGTAAGGTTTCCAGTACATTGTGTCAGTGTGTATCGTAGTATGCCGTGTTCCTGAGTTTGTATGCTTTCCGAGTTGTATCAACCTTTATCGAGCGGCGGGCGGCCTATACCCCGGCTGTCCCGCCCGCCTGGCTCACGTGTCGGGAATTGTCCACAGGCACGACACAGTGTAAAAGATAGCCCATGAAACACACACACACACACACACACACACACACACACACACACACATACACACACACACACACACACACACACACAGAGACATGCAGTGCAATGAGCGTGTGTGTGTGGCGTGTCTCCTCGATATGACCCGTTTTTATGGACTATCACGTAATACCATCCGTTGTAACCCTGTTGTTATACGCGCATGAATCGCCCCGACTCACACCACCTCACATATTTAGCCTTGCCGGGAGCCGGGAAGGTCCATTAGGCTCAATATCCCACAGTAAACAATGATATTATCGACTGAACTTTACGCTCCCTTGGTCATTTATATTAGTAATTGGCATTTTCCGAGAAGTTACGATTCCGAAATTTACATATAATTAAGAGAGGAACATTTGCGATATAATTAAGTCCCGCCCCGGCCTAATTTACGTTATGATGATTTAGAGCGAAGGTGGGCCATTCGTTATCCGGATTAACTGCCGACTGATGAGTAACGGACGAGGCGATCTGAGGGCGGGAACGAGGCGGGATGCAATTCTCAGAGCAATGACAGTGATGGAAACGGTCTGTCCTTGTTATTTCTTTTTTCTCGGTTTGTGTGAGTGTGATAAAAAACTTTCCGAGTCTGGTGATAGATTTTCGTTTTATTCACTTTTTTTTTAGTTCTCCAAGTCGGTGTGACATTATTTCGTCTTTTTCATTCTTTCTTTCTTTCTTTAGCTATTTATTTTATTTCCTTTTATTCTTATTTTTATTTATTTATTTATTTTACTCAGACACTCAGACATATGAAGTTCTTTGTTGTCGGATACATACACTTACTTATTTTTTTGGCATGCATACGTAAACATTCTCTTCTCGTATATATATTGCTTTGTCGGTGATAGGGAGGGACATTTCTTGAAGTTCTCGGTAGCGATTTATTAATATTTCCTTTCGGAGCTTTCTTGAGGTACGAACGTATCATTCTTCTTCTTCGTGTCATCCTTCAACGGTGACATAAACCGATATAACTCTGCCATCGGAGTCTGCTTGGGTTTCAGTTTTCTACCGCCTTCGTTTTCAGCTTAAGTTTCCATTCTTCTTCGTTTCATCTTTCAATAGTGACATAAACCGACATAACTTTGCGATCTGAGTCTGCTTAGTTCTCAGTCTCCAGTTTAGTCTCAAGTTTTCAGAACCCAGTTTTCAGTCTCCGGTTTTCAGTGTCCGGTTTTCAGTCTCCTCTTTTTTGTCTCTTGTTTTCAGTCTCCGGTTTTCAGTCTCCAGTTTTCAGTCTCCAGTTTTCAGTCTCCACTTTTCAGTCTCCGGTTTTCAGTCTCCAATTTTCAGTCTCCGGTTTTCAGTCTCCAGTTTTCAGTCCACAGTTTTCAGTCTCCAGTTTTCAGTCTCCACTTTTCAGTCTCCGGTTTTCAGTCTCCAATTTTCAGTCTCCGGTTTTCAGTCTCCGGTTTTCAGTCTCCAGTTTTCAGTCTCCGGTTTTCAGTCTCCGGTTTTCAGTTTCTGGTTTTCAGTCTTCGGTTTTCAGTCTCTGGTTTTCAGTCCCCAGTTTTCAGTCTCCAATTTTCAGTCTCCAGTTTTCAATCTTCAGTTTTCAGTCCCCAGTTTTCAGTACCCAGTTTTCAGTCTCCAGTTTTCAGTCTCCGGTTTTCAGTCTCCGGTTTTCAGTCTCCAATTTTCAGTCTCCAGTTTTCAGTCTCCGGTTTTCAGTCCCCAGTTTTCAGTCCCCAGTTTTCAGTCTTCGGTTTTCAGTCTCCGGTTTTCAGTCCCCAGTTTTCAGTCTCCGGTTTTCAGTCCCCAGTTTTCAGTCCCCAGTTTTCAGTCTTCGGTTTTCAGTCTCCGGTTTTCAGTCCCCAGTTTTCAGTCCCCAGTTTTCAGTCTCCGGTTTTCAGTCTCCGGTTTTTAGTCTCCAGTTTTCAGTCTCCGGTTTTCAGTCTCCAGTTTTCAGTCTCCGGTTTCCAGTTTTCAGTCTCCAGTTTTCAGTCTCCAGTTTTCAGTCCACAGTTTTCAGTCTCCAGTTTTCAGTCCACAGTTTTCAATCTCCAGTTTTCAGTCTCCAGTTTTCAGTCCACAGTTTTCAGTCTCCAGTTTTCAGTCTCCAGTTTTCAGTCCACAGTTTTCAGTCTCCAGTTTTCAGTCTCCAGTTTTCAGTCTCCGGTTTCCAGTTTTCAGTCTCCAGTTTTCAGTCTCCAGTTTTCAGTCTCCAGTTTTCAGTCTCCAGTTTTCAGTCCACAGTTTTCAGTCTCCAGTTTTCAGTCCACAGTTTTCAGTCTCCAGTTTTCAGTCCACAGTTTTCAGTCTCCAGTTTTCAGTCTCCAGTTTTCAGTCCACAGTTTTCAGTCTCCGGTTTTCAGTCTCCAGTTTTCAGTCTCCGGTTTCCAGTTTTCAGTCTCCAGTTTTCAGTCTCCAGTTTTCAGTCCACAGTTTTCAGTCTCCAGTTTTCAGTCCACAGTTTTCAATCTCCAGTTTTCAGTCTCCAGTTTTCAGTCCCCAGTTTTCAGTCTCCAGTTTTCAGTTTCCAGTTTTCAGTCTCCAGTTTTCAGTCTCCGGTTTTTAGTCTCCAGTTTTCAGTCCCCAGTTTTCAGTCTCCGGTTTTTAGTCTCCAGTTTTCAGTCCCCAGTTTTCAGTCTCCGGTTTTCAGTCTTCTACAGTCTTCGTTTTCAGCTTCGGCTTCCAGAGTCTACAATCTCCCTCCCCGCCTGTTTAGTATCCATTCACACGTCCACATATTTTTTTCGTTACTTTTATTGTCAATGCTCAAGTTAACTTTCCGCTTTATGATCAGCGTTGCCTCCCCTTCCCCTACTTTTACGACCCCATTCACACATCTTTATTTTCCTTCGCTTTACGATCAAACGCTTAACTCGTTGCTACTAAGTTATGATCAACGTTTACTTTATTTCCTTTTTTACGATGCGCGTCTACCCGTTTTCACTTTACGATTCCTTCCTTGGTTCCAATTTGCGATCCTTTCCCTCCCACCCCCTACCCTCCCCGTTGACACGCAGCGATACGTTTTCCCGTTTTCTCTCGTTGCGAAACTGCGCTTGTCGTTTTCCTCGTTTTCTTCGTCGAGTTCTCGCTGTCAAAGCGGGGACGAAAACGAACGAAGGAAGGGAAGAGGAGAAATTGAGGTCTCGCGTGAAATTAATAACGTTTAGGCGATGCTGTGGATTAGAATCGAACGTTAAATACTCGTGAGAATCGCGGGCTGTTCTAAGCTACTTATTGAGGCGCCGCGAGAGTGGAGTGTCTGAAGCGCCGAAGGAAATTGCAGATATAAACGATCGACAGCCGATGAAGGAGGAAGGACACAAAAGAAAGGAAAGGGAAAAGAAAGGAAAAGAGTAGTGATAAAAGGGGAAGAAAGCACAACGAAAAAAGAAGGGAAATAAAAAAAAAGGAAGGAATCAAAATGAAGCAAGAAAAGAAGAAAGAAAATGGAAAGTGATAATGGGGAAGGAATCACAACGAGGAGAGAAAGGAAATACAAAGAAAGGTAAAATGATAGAGAAGGAAGAACAAGAAAGAAAGAAATGAAAGAAAAGAGATAAAGGAAAGGAAAAGATATACAAGGAGAAGGAAGCAAAACGAGGAAGAGAAAAAGGAGAGAAAAGGAAAAGGAGAATATGAAATAGTAGAAAGAAAACGAAAAAAAAAACCAGACGAGAGAGAAAACCGTAGCCAATGTAAGAGAGAAAAATAGGAAGGAAAGAAAGAAAAAAATGGCGGTAACAGGTGTTGGCATTACGTTTTTACCGCTCTTTTTTTTCCTCTTTTCTGGTGCTTCATCGCCGTCATCACCATCAGTATATCTCCACCATTCCGCGCTCACTATTACCATATCCTCCTCATAAATTACGCCTGCACTCTCATCTCCACTCTACCACCACTTTTTCTCTCTCTCTCTCTCTCTCTCTCTCTCTCTCTCTCTCTCTCTCTCTCTCTCTCTCTCTCTCTCTCTCTCTCTCTCTCTCTCTCTCTCTCTCTCCCCCCTTTTCTTCTTTCCGTTCTGGGTTGTTTGTCTGTCTTGCGTTTCTCTGTGTTTGTCTTTTTTGTCTGTTCGTCTCTGTACTACTTATTTATCGCCCTATTTATCTATCTATGTCTATTTATATATCTATGTCTATTTAATAATCTATCAATCTATGTATTTATCTAGTTATCTCTCGATCTATCCATCTATATCTTTCTTACCAACCTTTCCATAATATACAACCATAAAAACAACCACCACTACCACTACTACTAGCACCACCACCACCACCACCACTACCTCAAGCATATACACAACCCACATCCCGTTTTCTCCCTTTTATCAGCCATGAAGAACGGAGCGACTTAAAGGGTAAACTCAGCCTTAATCCCGCAGCTATACGCATTCACACGCCTCGCAACTCGGGCCGCGTTAGCATATTTCGCAGCGTTTTTTCGGCGCTAACTCCGGGCATTACGTGTGTGCTGCTCTGCTACATACATAACCCTCGAGAATACCTTGGCGCTGCCTCACACTGCTTGCCGCTGGTGGAAAGTGCTCCTCGTATGTATTGCTGGATGATATTTTTTTCCTTTCGTTTTTTTCTTCTTCGTACACCTTCCTACGTAACTCATTTCGGCCTTTCCTTCCACCCTTCCTTGCTTCGTTCTCTGCTTCCTTCCTCTCGTTTTCTCTTATTGTGTTTACTCGCTCGCTTCATTTATATATGTATTGGTGAATGATGTATTTTTTTGCGTTTTTTCTTCTTCCTAACGTAGCACTTATTACAGTTCCTTCCTTCCATCCTTCTCCTCCTTCCTTTGTTCTGTACCTCTCCTTTCCTTCCTCTTCGCATCATACTTCATTTGTTTAGTCTGAAGCTTTTTTCTTCTTTCTCCTCCTAATCCTTACTAATGTAACACTTTCTACACTTCATCCCACCCATTCTTCCCTCCTTCCTTCGATCTCTGAGTTTTCTATCCTTCTCCCATCTTTCTTGCTCGCTTGATTTTCTCTGCAATATTTCCTTATGCTGTTTATTCGTGTCTTTTCTCCTGCTATATCTTCGTAACGTAGCCCTTTCTACCCTTCCTTCCTTCCTTCGCCCTCTCCCTTTGCTTCGTTTCCTTCTATGCTTATTTGCTTTCTTGCTTTTCTCGGTATTGTTGATTATTCTTTTGCCTTTTGCTCTTCCTACCTTCCTAACATAACTCTTTTTACCCCTATTCCTTCCTTCCTTCCTTCCTTCCTTCCTTCCTTCCTTCCTTCCTTCCTTCCTTCCTTCTCTCCCTCCTTTACCTTTGCTTTCTCCTTTGTCTACTTGCTCGCTTGATTTACTCTTTCTTTTTTCCTTGTCTAGTGAGTACGTGTGTGTGTGTGCGTGTGTGTGCGTACGAGAGAGAGAGAGAGAGAGAGAGAGAGAGAGAGAGAGAGAGAGAGAGAGAGAGAGAGAGAGTAAAGCAAAAGCAGAAACATTAGTAGTAATTCCCCGACTATTGAGTTCCCGCTTTATTTTCTCTCGTTTTCTTTTTCGTTGGCGCCTTCGTTGTTAGCTCGCCTCGCTTTTTTCCGCGCCATTCTTTCCCTCCCGCCGTAGCCGAGGCCTCATTCCGACCACCTGAGTTCCCGTAACTTCGTCAGCATCATCAGGTTTTCTACGCTTCCGAAAGGGGCAAAGAATCGTACTCTTACACTAGTCTCTCACATCTACTTATTCTCTCTCATTCAACTTTTTTTTTACTCCAGTTTCTTTTCTTCTCTGTGGTGTTTCTTTACTCCTCCGATCTTCCCTTTTTACTCTTCTCTCATTCATCTTTTTTTTCCCCTCTGTTTTTTTTTTTTCTATACGTGGTGGGTTTCTTTTCTTTCCACCTTCCCTCTCACTGTCTTCTCTCATCCCCCTTTTTTCTCCCATTACCGTTTCTTTCTACTCCATGGCGTTTTCTTTCTCTCTTTCGTCTTCCTTTTCATACTCTCCTCTCGTTCATATTTTCTTTACTATCTCCGCTACGTTCTTTTCCATGGCGTTTTCATTCTCGTGTGTGTGTGTGTTTCTTATCTTTTCTCATTTACTTTTTTTTTCCCACATCCGTTATTTATTCTCGATGGCGTTTTCCCTCTCTTCCATCATCCTTTTCTTCTCTCGTCCACTTATTTACCCTGCACATCCGTTTTTTTTTTTGTTTGTTTGTTTTTTTGCTACGTGGCATTTTCTCTCCTCACCTTTCTTTCTTCCTCCTTCGTGCTCTTCCTCCCTCTTCTCTCTCCCTTTCCACGTAATCCCACTATCTTAGTTTTTCCTTTCTCTCCTATTTTATTCTCCCTTTCCTGATTCCTTCCTTCCCAGTTTCTCACTACGGTACTTCTTCCCCGCCTTCCCCATTCCATTATGTCCTACCTCCTTCCCTTTCTTCGTCCGCTCCTTTCTTTCTTCAATCTCCCTCTTTACTTAATCCAAACACCTTACTATTTTTTGCTCTCCCTATCCGTCTCCCTTTTGTAGACTTTCCCAGCTCAATTTCCCTCTCTCTCCGTCATCTCCTTTTCTCCCTCCCTATTCCACATTTCATTCTTCCTTCCTCCCTTTATTTGCCCTCCACTCTTTTCCACCGTCTCTCCCCCTCCCTCCCTTTCTCCTCACTCATTCCCACCTTCATTTCTCTCTCCATCTCCCTTCTCCCTCCCTCAATCTACACACTTTCCACCTCCGACTCTCTCTTCATCGCTCTCCCACCCCATTTTTTTCTTGCCTAACTCCTCCCTTCCTCCCTTCTTCCATCCCCACTTTCCCCACCTCTTCTCTCTCCCTCCCTCCCTCTCCTCCGGGTCTTATCTCCCTCTCCTTATCTCTATAAAACGTGGAAAGATCACTCTTGGATTTCCTCTCAAGCTCACCGCCTCCTCGATCCTCAGACGGCGAAAAAAAATGGCAAGATGTGGGGAAGAAGAAGAAGAAGAAGAAGAAGAAGAAGAAGAAGAAGAAGAAGAAGAAGAAGAAGAAGAAAGAAGGAGAGAGAGAGAGAGAGAGAGAGAGAGAGAGAGAGAGTAAATGGCGATGAGGCAAATGCGTGTCAGGAGAGATTTATCAGTGTGTGTGTGTGTGTGTGTGTGTGTGTGTGTGTGTGTGTGTGTGTGTGTGTAAGGAACGAAAGTGTGATAGCGTTAAACGATTCGTGAAAACAGAAAAAAAGATGAGAAAAGTAATGGTGTATGAAATGAAAAAAAAAAAAGAAGCAGCAACACGATTTATACGATTTCTTGATTGCATTATTCTTTTCTCCCTCTGAAGCGATGTTAGCAAAGAGAAAACAAAACAGCGTTACTATGAAAAAATTACGACTGATGCTCCGACTTTTTCTCAGCTAAGTACGCTCACCCATCCAACATCGACGAGCAAAAATCAAGGAAAATACGAAACGGCAAGAAAAATACACAGAAGACACATAAATTAAGGATGCAATCAAAGTTGGGATGGAACACAAGGGAGGAGAACCCAAAAGAGGAAGGGAAGGAGGAGGAGGAGGAGGAGGAGGAGGAGGAGAAGGAGGAGGAGGAGGAGGAGGAGGAGGAGGAGGAGGAAGAGGAGGAGGTAGAGGGCGCGAAGAGTTGTCGTATTTGAGAGAATGAGAATAAGAAGGATATGAGGTCACGGTGAAGGAGGAAGTGTAGAAGAAGAAAAGGAAGAAGATGGATAGGTGGAAAGGAAGAAAGAAGAGATGGGAACAAAACACAAAAAAAGGACAAGAAGATGGAACATGAGAAGGAGGAGGAGGCAGAGGGTGAGAAGAAGAAGAAGGATGTGAAGAAATGATGGAGGACGAAGCGTAGAAGATGAGAAGGAAGGAATAAGAGGAGGTGGAAAAGCAGAAACAAGAGTAGGGAAAGTCGTAGGAAAAGAAGGAAAGAAAGATGTAATAGAAGGAGGAGGAGAGGAAGCAAGACGAAGAGGTGGATAGGTGGTAAGACAAGGTGGACAAATTGTACGAAAAGAAAGAAATATGGAACAAAAGTAGGAGGGGGAGGTGAAGTAGTAAGTAATGACTAACGGAAAGAGGAAGATGGAACGTGAAAAAGAGGAGGATGAGGTGGTAAAGATGAGCTGAAAGAGGAGAAAAAGAAGCGGGATGAAGAGCAGGAAGAGGAGGAGAAAAGATTGGCGAAGGGGTTGAAGAAAACGGATCTTTGGAGCGAGGGGAAGAAAACTTTGGCCTGCCACACCTTGAGGGCAGGTAATCCATCCCTTAATTAGGCTACTGTCAGGGTCCGTCCGCCGACTCCAAAACAAACTCTGTACTTTTAGCAGCCATCACGATCACTTGTCTCGACCTCTCTTCGTTCTCCTCCTGCTCCTCCTTCTTTACTTTTTATCTCCTTCCCCGTTTCCTCTTTCGCTTTCTTTTTTTCTTTTTCCGACCCCCCAGTCCTCCAGTTTTCTTATACTCCTCCTTATCCCTTCCTCCTCCTTTTCTTTTTTATGTCCCCTACTCATCTTTTTCCTCCTGCTCTTTTCTTCCTCTTCCTTAACCAGTTCCACTCTTTCCCTCACGATTCCATTACTCGATTCCTCTCTCCATTCTTCTCTTCGTTCTCCTCCTCTTCCTCCTCCTTTCCAGACTTTCCTTGGGTGGTTCTGTTTTTCATTCTTTCCGATTTTCCTCAAGTTTTTTTTTTCCTTTTTCCTCCTCTTCGTCCTCCACTTTTTATGCCTCCTACTCTTCTTTATCTTCTCATTATCATCTTCCTCTTCCTTCTCCTCATTTTCATCCTCTTTCTTCCCCTGTTCGACTCTCTTTCCTTGTGATTTAATTTCAGTAATTATTTCTCTTACTCCTCTTCCTCTCCCTCTTCCTCCTCCTCCTCCTCCTCCTTTAATTGATCAATACTGTTTTCCTCCACCTGTTGTTCCAGTTTCTGTTTACCGTCCTAATTGTCCATTTTCTTCCCTTTTCTCTCTACTTCTTTTCGTCTCTTTCATACTCAGACTATTAAGAGATCCACTATTCCATTCTCTATTCTTCAACCTCCTCCTCCCCCAGCAATAAAACCACCACCACCACCAACAACAACAACAACAACAATAACAGCAACAAAAACAATAAGTTACAACAATAACAACAGCAACAACAACAGCATCAACAACACAAAGCCAACAGCAAACACTTCATACCTCAATAAAACACCACCATGCCAAGAGGTCTGCATTGCACTTTTAAACACCCCCACCGCGGAACAATACGCACTCCAGCCTGCATTGTCCCGCCCGTGACGAGGCCCCAACACACTGCAAATGACACGTTAAGACAATGGTATGAGCTCCGGTTGGCGTGAACAGGTGAGCGGAGGTGTGTGGGAAGCTGAGGGAGGACAGGTGTGTAGAGGTATTGTCTTCACTCTCGCGGAGGTGTCGATGGAAAAAAACTTGGAGAATGGTTGTGGTGGAGAGGGGAAAAAATGTGTTGGTAGTGGTGATGGTGGAGGTGGTGGTGATGATGGGGGGTGCACGATGTAGAGAATAGGATTTGGATAAAGAAGGATAAAAAAGCCGTAGGGGAAGGAGGAAGAGGGAATGATAGAGAATGAGAGAAACGAGATGGAGATACAAATAAAGAAGAACAATGACAACGACGAATTGATGAAACGTAAAAGAGAGAAAATTATAGGAAGCAGCGAGTGAAAGACGTAAAAATGAGAGAGCGGAGAGGGGAAGGACCGGGTATTAAAATGAGCAGAACGTGTGGAAGGAGGAGGAGGAACAAAAGGGGGAGTGATGATGGTTTTAAGGCAACAAAGGAAAAGAAGCAAAACAAAAACTGAAATGAAGGGGTAGATAATAAAGAACAGGTAAGGGTGTGGTCTCTCTCTCTCTCTCTCTCTCTCTCTCTCTCTCTCTCTCTCTCTCTCTCTCTCTCTCTCTCTCTCTCTCTCTCTCTCTCTCTCTCTCTCTCTCTCTCTCTCTCTCTCTCTCTCTCTCTCGTAACTCAACTTGTTCGTTTCTCAATCACTTTACATTTTGTTAGAGAGAGAGAGAGAGAGAGCAAAGCAGTTAAAAGTAAGAGGCAGCCTTTACTCGCTTACTCACTCACTCACACAGGCGCTCACTCGCTCGCTCAGCCAAACACAGAAGCAACGAAACGAGGCAATTGGCGGAGCAAACAAACAAGCAAACACGCTGATTTTCGTCCTGAGGGAGGAGGTGCCTCACATGGGGTTGGATTCCTTCCCAAACGACCATTAAAAGGATCCGAAACCAAGTGGATTATGTGAGAGAGAGAGAGAGAGAGAGAGAGAGAGATTATAAAAGATTAGGTGGATTCGAAAGAGCTGAGTAATTTTGCTGATCTTCTTGAGTCGAGGGTGATTTGTGCGTGCGTACCTGTGTGTGCGTACCTGTGTGTGTGTGTGTGTGTGTGTGTGTGTGTTATAAGTGGTTGACTTTTTACTTTTTTTCTGGATGAGGGTAAGTTTCAAGATAAAAATGAGGATGTATTACAGGAAGGGGAAAAATTATAAAAAAAATTTATTCATGAAGTAAACACTGGGGAGAAGAAAAAACGAAAGTCTCAAACGCAAACAAAAGAAAATCAACAAAATGAACGAAAGTAACGACAATAAATTCTTAACACACACACACACACACACACACACACACACACACACACACACACACACACGTCAATATACCCATTACATCGCGTCCTATAGTAAACACTTCATCATCTACCATCATCATCTCCATCACCATTATCCGATGAGGAAGAGGAGGAGGAGGAGGAGTGGGGAGGAGGAGGTGGAGGAGGAGTTAGAAGAAAATAGAACGACAAGGATGAAGAAAAAAGCAGACTAAAGAACAAAAACGAGAACAAAACCAAACAAAGAGAAAGACAAAGAGGAGGAGGAGGATCCCAAAACAACTAACCAGAGGAAAATGGAATACGGGCTTCGATGTAAACGAAAAAAAAAAATGAGTGGGCGGAAAAGGAGTGAAACAGGAACAGGCACACCACTCGATGGATATGATGGATGAGGCAAAAATTGATCCCCATCTATTCCCCGGCTGCCATACATCATCTGGCGCGGCGCTGGAGGTGTTATCCGGCTCACTCCCCGCCGCCTGCAGCAGTCACGCTCGCCGGGTACAGCCCAGCGCCGAGCAGCTCCCTGTCCCTCCCCTCACTCACTCACTCACTCTTCTTCCGCAACTCCGTCCTCCCTCCCTTCTCCTCTCCCTTACTGCCCACGGTTCTCCTTCCCCTCCTCCTCCTCCTCTTCACTCGCTCACTCTGTCACCTGATCACTCAATTGGTTTCCCGTCCCTCCTTTTTCCCGGCTCTCTTTCCTCCCCTCTCTTCTCTTCTCTCCTTTCGTCTCTCTCTCTCTCTCTCTCTCTCTCTCTCTCTCTCTCTCTCTCTCTCTCTCTCTCTCTCTCTCTCTCTCTCTCTCTCTCTCTCTCTCTCTCTCTCTCTCTCTCTCTGGCACGTGTTCACTCTTTACTATTTTTTCTTTCCCTTTTTATTTTCCTCCTTTCCTCCGTTAAGCATTATTCACGTTGCCGGATCTTTCTCTTTCCTCTCCTTTTCTGTTTCCTTTCTTCCTCTATGCAATATTCCTGCCATCTGACCACCATTCCTCCGTCTTCCCTTTCCTCTTCTTTCTCCCTTCCTTCCTTCCTTCCTTTATGCATTATTCCTGCCAGCATATCACTTAATCAGCTTCCTGTCTTTTCTCTGCTTTCCCTCCTTCCTTCTCTCCTCCTTTCTTCCATTCATTCACTTCTCTCACGATTCAACATTTGCAAGCTACGCTGTTTTCACTTTATTACGTCAAATTTGCTTTCAGATAATTTGCTTCGATGTTTAAAATTACTTTGTGTTAGGAGTTTTGTTCCATATAATCTTTTCCATACGTATGTCAACCTAGTATTTCCATCGGCAGAACAAAAAAATACATACGTGCTATCTTGTATTCAAACGTTACAACTAACCGTAATAAGCATCAGTTGCAATAGGAAATAATAACATATAAAATAAAAATAAAATAAAAAGGAGAGCTTCTAACACACTAATTGCACTACACTCAAGCCATTAAAAGAGCGACTTGATCCTCTGTCGCCGTTCAAGAGCGTTTAATCACGGGCGGAAGCTCTTTGTTTAAGCAATTACAGATGCAGAAACTCTCTCATTCTCCTTTGCGTCATCCTTCCTGATTGCTTTCCCCGTGAAATGTGTCAGCGGGAATGAGTTTGTACCTTTCCGGCGGATTGACTAAAGGGTGCCGCTGTGCTGAGTGAAGTAGGTGAGAGGATTGAATTTTACACCACGAGAAAGTTCATGCAAAGACGTAAATAAGAATATGAATCTGATCCTCTTTTTCGGCTACCATTATCTGTTTGTTGGGGCAGCGCCATGGTGATCTTTTTTTTATCTTGCCATTGAGTGTACTTCTTTACTATCAGGTGAAAAAAAACAGCAGCAGACTCCTATACAGAGAAAATCAAGCGAGCAAA